>NW_022196898.1:29000394-29022120 GCF_008632895.1 Mastomys coucha
TCTGTCCTGGAACTCACTATATAAACTAGGCTGGCCTCAAACTCAAGAGATTGGCCTGCCTCTGCTTCCTGAGTGTTGGGAAAACTGGCATGTGCTACCACACCCAGCCCTGATTCCTGCATTTTAAAATGAACACCGTGGCAAGAAGAATCTAGGGTTTTCCAGTTGTGGAGTAGAGTAGGAGTGGGTGTTCAGGGTTGCTTCACAGCAGAGATTCAGAATGAAGAGTGGTTTTAAAAGTGGAGTGGACAGCTTAGTGTGCTTGGGCAAGTCATGTTGGACAAGTCACATGGTTTTCTCCCCTATTCCCAGGCTGCACACGCACCTGAGCAGTTAATCATCAATGAAACATCAGGATGAACTGAGCTCTGTTCAACCCGTAAAAGGTCAACTGTGGAGTGAGTGGTGGTTATCTGAATACACAGACTGGGTTTTCTTTTCTTTTTTCTTTCTTCCTTCCTTTCTTTCTTTCTTTCTTTCTTTCTTTCTTTCTTTCTTTCTTTCTTTCTTTCTTTCTTCTTTTGCTTGAAGAAGTGGTCTAAATTACCTAGAAATCCAATGCCTCTTTAATTGTAGTTTTAGTTGATGATTGTGTATACTTTTGGGTTATAATTATATATATATATATATATATACACACATATATATGTAATATAGATATGTAATATATAATTG
The DNA here is from genome assembly GCF_008632895.1 of Mastomys coucha. Lineage (NCBI taxonomy): Eukaryota > Metazoa > Chordata > Mammalia > Rodentia > Muridae > Mastomys > Mastomys coucha. Next base: position 29,001,070 of record NW_022196898.1, read on the forward strand.
ATAAATATTTTTAATGTGGCATGGTAGGCTAATTACACCTATCACTTCAGATACTTGATATTTCTTCATAATAAAAACATCTTTGTTGTTTTTTAAAGCTAGTTTAAAACACACAATGCGTTATTATTTTGGTCACCACTCTGTGCAATAGATCATGAATTTTAAAAAGTGTTCTCCCTCTTTCTCACATGGGAGTGCTCTCGCCCCTCTGCTCCAAATGTCCTGCATCTTCCTCTGCTACTTTCCACTGCACTCTTTTGAGACAGTGTGGCACCTGGTGCTCATTGTCTGGAGTAGACTAGCTGGATCTACCTATCCCTGCCCCTACCCCTAGCCCCACTCACAGCACTAAAGCAAGTGCAGCCACATCCAGAATTCAGGTCCTCAGGCTTTTTCCGCAAGCGCCTTATCCCCTGAACCATCTCCCCTGTCATGAGATCATTGAATCTTCTTGTCCCATCTAACTGAAACTCAGTATTCTTTTTGTCATTATATGCCCTCAAGTCGTCTAGCTAGAAACATTTTATTCTAAGGGTTCAGATACTTTAGTGTTTACATATGGTATTGTGCAGTATCTTCTGTCTTGCTCAGCTCAGGCCTCCTGTTTTAGCATGTTGTCCTGTGGGACAGTGTTTCCCCTGGTACAGACTGAATAGTATTCCATCGTGCAGGTGTGGTAGCACTTGATGGCCATCATGCAGATTGCCTCCATGGCCCGGCTGTGGAGAAGGATGCTTCAGTGACCATGAGAGTGCAGACTCCTCTGTGCAATTCTAGTTTCAGTTCCCTGGAGAGCATCAAGGAGTTGGGTGATATGGTCATATATTTATTTTCCTTTCATTACTTTGAGGACCCTGCAAACAGTTCACCACGATGCTGGATTAATTTCCCTTCTCACCAACAGTGTCTGAAGTTTCTCCTTTCTCCAGGATTTTGCCAGGAGACTTTTTTTTTATCTTGATAATAGTCATTCTTTTTTTTAAAGATTACTTATTTATTTTATGTATATGGGTACACTGTCACTGTCTTCAGACACACCTTCAGAGGGCATCAGATCCCATTACAGATGGTTGTGAGCCACCATGGATTGCTGGGAATTGAACTCAGGACCTCTGGAAGAGCAGTCAGTGCTCTGAAACGCTGAGCCATCTCACCAGCCCTGATAATAGTCATTCTAATAGATGTATAGTGATGTCTTCCTGTTCTTCAATTTACATAGAAATCTATTTCCAAGACAAATCCTGAATTCCACCTCTTGGTTAGTTTTGTAGCATCTACACATATGGAAACTACATAATTTTGTCTCTACCCTTTTTTCTTCAAAATGAACAAACAAGCAAACTTCATAAAACCTTATGAAGATGTGCTCCCCTGTTAGACTTGTCAGAGCTGGTGTTTATTTTGTTGGACTTCCAGTCTTGCAAGATGAGTTGAGAAAGTTCTTGCTGTGCATCTTGGGTAGGTTAATATCTTCCTCAGTGTGTTAGATCTCTTGCCTCTGGTCCTAAGGAGACAGTGGTGGCTTCAGGATAGAAGCAATAATGTGTGACCTTTTTGTTTACCCTATCAGAGCAGGCCCCGAGCTGCTTCTCAGCAAACTTCCTCTCCTAGTGACCTGTGACTTCCAATCATGTGTCCCAGTGCTCAGCTCACTCTTTAGTTTGTCACTGTTTCTGTTCACCCACTTCTTCACCTAGCCTTTTAAAAAACATGTATGTGTATACTTGCTTGGTTATATTAATTTCTAAGATGTGTAAGGTTCAGCTCTTGCCTGGAACCCAAGGGAGCTTCCTAGTGAGGTTTATTTTTTTAAAATATATATAAACACATACTTTGTCATATTTCTTCTACCCCAAACTTAGGATTACATAAGTCCAGAGAGTAAATGATGCTTTTAAACACCTTTTAAGTGGATAAACTAATTAACAGTACTGAAAATCCGGACTATATGCGAACTTTCATCATCTCCTTCCAACCCAGTCCTCTCTCAAGCCCATCACAAATCTCACATTCCTATTTGAGTTTCCTTCACACATGTTAGCTTGTCACACAAGCTTCAAGCTGAGAGATTTCACCTGTCTGTTCACTTCAGTCAAACTGTGTACATACAAGTAATACGATACAGATGGAGTAGATTGTATATAGGTTGTTGAGGAATATACATGTATATACATATATCCATACAATAACAATTAATGAAAAACAGAGTCCATAAATTTGAAGAAGAGTGGGTACGGATATATAGGAGAGTTTGGAGGGAGGAAAGGGAAGAAAAAATGTAATTACATTGTAATCTCAAATATAAAATTAAAAATAGTGATAGGTGGAAAAATTGTATTTGTGTGTGTCTGCTTGTATAAAACTTGAGAATAAGAGTTAGAGAGACAGAGAGATACAGAGAGACACAGAGATGGACAGAAAGACACACAGAGAAATAGAGAGACTCTGACAGAGACACACAAAGAGACAAAGAGACAGAGAGACACACAGAGAGAAAGAAGGACAGACAGCACAGAAAGACAGAGACACATATAAAGTTAGAAGGACAGACACACACACAGAGGCAGAGACACAGAGAGACATGAAGATAGAGAGACATGAAGACAGAGAGACACAGAGATGCATAAAGACAGAGAGACAGAGAAACAAAGAGCAAAACAGAGAGTTAGAGAGAGACATGGACAGGCACAGAGAGAGGTGTGGGAGAGGGATACTCAGAGAGAGATTGTAGTGCTCTTGTGATTGCTAGGCCAAAGATCTACTAGTGTGCTCAAGTCCCAGTCCTTGGTATATGGAGATAATTTCTCTTTCAAGTAACTTATGCTAACCTTTAAGTAGTGATATAAACTAAGCTACCATGAACTCAAAATGCCCTTGCCTCAGTTTCTGTGTTTGAAAGAGGTAGGTATCACACCCAGCACCCATCTACTACTTTTGAAAAGATTTATTTTCAAGTTGCTCTTATTTATGTGTATTCATGTGTGTGTGACATCTGTGAACTGGTACCCTTGGAGGCCAGAAGAGATAAGATCCCTGGGAGCTGGAGTTGTAAGAGTTTTCGAGTGGCTAGATGTGTGTGACAGGAACTGGACTCCGATGCTCCAAAAGAGCAGCAATAATGTATACGTATACATATTCCAAATCCTGCTTTTCGAGGCACTGAAGAATAACGAAGTTAGTAAGACTTAACAAGTTTGCATACCTAGAAACTTTCTTCAAGGCCTTGGAGCAGCAGGCATGAACATCTCATTGTTTTTAGCAGTAGGCAGTCTGTAGTATAAGGCTTTTTGTGGGTGACTTGTTGATGCTTGTGATGGAGCCCATGGAATTTATTTCCTGCAATGAAGATGCTCCACCGGTTTTGACTGGCCCATGCTTTCTTTCAAGGATCTGTAGAATTGTGTTTAGTGAAAGGCCCGATGCTGAACTCTTACTTCCTTTCAGTCTCATTCACAAAGAGTCTTGGAATGCCGCCCATTCGATAGAAAGGACTTTTGATTCACAGCTCAGAACACTTTTGCTTATTTTTGTCTGGTGATAAATACGGACAGACATTCACACTCCACCAGCATGCTTGGCCTGCCTCTATGGTGTAGCAAAACCAGTCGGCCAGTGTTTAAAGTGAAGGGCATTTAATACATGTAGACAAAGGAGATTGTGTAAAGCATACATTTTTGGCTAATTTTCATGTCCATCTTCCCCCAAAGAATGTCTTCTTTGTGCTGTCAAGTCAAAAATGACTAAAGAGAACATCAAAATTCCAAGGAGATATGCAGATATTGGAAGAGAGGAGTTTTTACTGGCAAGTCTAATTTTTAAGACAGCTGTGTAACCTTTAATTCACATGGACACCCACACATCTGTTAAAGGCTGCTTCCCACCACTCTGACAGTTAGAATTTTATCTCTTCACCATTAAGATTTCTCCAGAGAGCACAGCACTGTATCATCTTGACAAATCTGAATGGAAGGAGATGAACACTGTTCATTTCAAAAATCCTTCAGGGTGAGTGCATTTAACCAGGCTCCTGTTTTCAGAGACTGTTTTCCCATCATCCCTTCTGATCTATCAATGCTCCTTTACTCCTCTTAAAAGCTCTATTTTATATCATGTGGGATTCTCCCCTCAGTGGCACTTAACTGTGCTTGGATCTGCAGCTACACCGACAGATATTATTACCCACGGGGTCACACACTCTTGGCTCTAATGGGAAGATGAACAACAAACAGGGAAACGCAAGAGGCCTGTGCTCCTCCATTCACCAACCAGGGAGCCTCAGATCACTGGCTTTCTCTGTTCTCTGGGCAGAATGTCTTTATGTTTTGCTGGGGAGACCTGGACGGCCACGGAGAATAATAATTTATTGTGCCTGTTTGCTGAACCACCTTTGGCAGTTTGAGAAATGATTTATTAGCTATCAGGATAGAAAGTGTATCCAATAACTGCGCATGTGCCTGTAATCTCAGCATCCACGAAGCAGAGATGGGAGGAATGAAGGTTCAGGTCCAGCTTTGGCTACAGCAGGAAGTCTTCAGCTAGGTGATGAGAAGAAACCATGAGTTGAAGTGGTGCACACTTCTAATCTTAACACCTGGAAAACAGGTTTGAGGCCATCCTGGTCTACACAGGTCAACCTTGGCTATATGGTATGACCATGTTTCAAACCAACAAACAAGCAAACAACCAACCAACAGGAAAAACAACAAAAACCATCAAAGAATTTGATGATTTATCGAAGAGATTGATAAATCCACGGGCACACAGCTTGTGGCCGAAGTGGCCCATTACCTATTTGTCTCTCATAAACTGATGTCTGCAATTTTACATGGCTGAAAAATAACAAAAAGGTTGAAAGTATTACTATGACAATTGAAAATCATATGGACTCATGCTTTACTGTTTACAAAAAAGCTGTGTTCTTAGTCACTACCAATTGTCACTTTCCTGTCTGCCACCCTCTTGTGCCACTGTGACACTGAGCCAAGCATGTTACTTAATGGCTGTGCTGGAGACCACACGACTGGCAAAGCCCCAGATGGTTACTCCCTGCTCTTTGCATAGTATGCAGACCACTGGGCTACATTACTGCAGAACAATTATGTCAGTGCTACTCAAGCATTTAATTGTAAAATAAACATCCATACTATAATATTTAATGAAACAATTATGAGAATCCACATATATGAAATATTTCTACTTTTTCCTTTGTGTAATTTTTGCTTCTTCTTCTTTTTTTTTTTTAACTTTTTTTTTCTACCCAGTGGGTAGCCATAGTGGGGTGGCTACAGGTAACAATTATATGTTGAATATGTTCAAACTCCTTGAGGAAGGGAAGCCTGAATGTTTGCATCAGGTGGAAGTGAGAAAAGTTTGAGGAAGGAATATTTTCTGCATACACAGTCGTACTGAATACTTGTGAAGTCAGTTTATGAAGATACATGATCACGCTGGTGACACAGAGGGGAAGGGGGTGGGTTTGGAGAGGCCTGTCACTTGCCAAATTCACTAGGCAAGGAAGTCAGACTAGAGAGCAAAAGATCCGTTGGGTTCCATAGCCTAAGCCTCAGCCATGAGTTAACCATGTTCTCTCCTAACATTTTAAAGCTATTTATTTATTCAAGTGAGAGTGAAGAGGGCAGGAAAACTTTAGAAAACAAAACAACCCTTTGTCCTGGACTGCAGACAATTGGGTTTTTCTTCTCATACGTTCTCATGCAGAATTTTCTTCACTGCCCAAAATGAGGAGACTTCTTTTTATTTAATTTTGGAGTAAGGCATGGATGCTCTTAAAGATGTGGAGAGAAGCAGGAAGGTTTCTCTGACTTCTGTAGACCCCTTCTTGTTCCTCCCAGAGCTTGAGTTGTACATGAAACAGCTGCCTGCCTGTCGTTATCGTGACTGTCCTGTGGACATGCAGTATTAGGCTTTAGTTACCCCTGAACACTTCCTTGCTCTGAGATGAGAAGTGCTGTTGCTGAATGGCAGTGTCTAGGATGCTGGCTCACAGCCTCTGGCAGTTCAGTTGTCCCATGTGCTTGTCTCGAAAAGTTGCATGATATTTTCTATTTATATTTGGCCACACTAGCCCAGCTTGTCTTCCTCCTTTTTAGACAGATCGTACACGATTTTTATTATTTCTCTTCCTCCTTTGTTTTTCTTTTCTTTTCTTTTCTTTTCTTTTCTTTCTTTCTTTTTTAAATCAACACAGTACTCGGAGTATACAAGATTGTCTAGCTCTTCTATTTTAGAATAGAATTAGGTCTCAGGAGTCTCAATGACTTAGTAAAAACAAAAAATGGGAAGGTGGAAAGGAACAGTAAACTGATAATCTTTTGGATCAGCCTGGAGGTTTTTTCCTTCGCTTAATTGTGTGTCAGTGACTGGGAGGTACCTACTGTGTATAAACCAAAGCCTTCCACATGCTCTACCCTACCCTATCGATTAAATGGAGGAGTTTCCTTTGGGACAGGCTGGGATGGGGGTGATAAGAATGGTTGAATTAATGTGTTTAAACCATTGGTGTGCCACCAGCTTCCGAATGGGTCCAGCAGCTGTTTCCTGCAGATAAGAGCATTACAAGATTCAAGCAAGGGGGTGGAGGTTGAGTTCCTAGCTAGGTGAAGAAAGTTGTAGATTTCAAACATCCCAGGCGCTTTCAAAGGGCTTTCCGAAATTCATGGCATGTCTGGACACTCCCAGCAGAATTCCTTCAGGCTCTGTTGTTCAGGCCTGTCCAGAATGAGTTAAGGGAGCTTCCTAGATGCTTGTAATGGAGCTGTTTTCTTCAAGGACACTGAATTATAAGTAACCCTGATCATCACCATCTCTGGGACTTTACTTGGATGAAATGGGGGCTTGCAAACGATAGTTCTAGTTTTAAGACTGAAATGTTGTTCGATAGACTCCATTGTGATCTTTCCTGTTGATGAGGATTTCGTAGGGATGTGTTATACTTTATTCAGCTTAGCAGTGAAATTGCATTTCTACCCATTGACAACTGGGTTGAAATCCAAACAACGTTAGTGTCATTTAAAAAAAAATATATCATCTATGCCCACGCAGTTGAAGAAGTGACATTTGCTTAAGGACACCTCCTGAGGCTACGTGTGCATGTGTGACCCCTTTCCAAGAGCACTGTCGTACTTGCACACTTGTATCAGAAAAGAAAAACAGAAACAAAAACACTCTTTCTCCTGCTTTCCTTCTTCGGAGACTGCAGACATTGATGCAAAACATCCATTTTCCCTTTTACATTTGTGACTTCTAAAAATTCTCCACACCCCTAGCATGCTGATGTAGCCTCAGAAAATCAGACAGCTGTTATTACAAACAGAGACCGCTCTGCTCAGACCTTGAATAGACAATTATAAATGTCTGGATTCTTTCCTTTCTTGTGGCGGCTGCTTTTTAGATGTGGAATAAAACCATACTAAGCCAGAGGATGCTTGAGTAGTAGTTAGTAGCCTGTTCTTGCCACATCCATAAATCTTGTTAAATTTTCTTTTACTGTCTACAGTAAGTGTACCTTCATAAGACTTATAACTGACCATAAGTGTCATTTATATAAAAGTCTTAAGACTTGTGAAGACACAGGGACCATGGAATTTGGTTACAAAGGGTCCCACACCGGACAGGTGAGAGAAGGCGTGAATTAGTGAGTGAGCTGCCCAGGGACATTTGCTACTCAGTACAGCAGCATGCCGAGTGAACTGTTTGCTTTTTTGATTCTGTAGACGGCCGACCTCGCCCTATCATTCTCTGGGACTCATCTCTAGCATCTGCAAGCAATGATAGCCATTCTTCCGTTAAGATCACCTGGGGAACTTATCAGCAGTTGCTAAAACAGAAGTGCTGGCTGAATGGCCGGGTTCCCAGACCTGAGTGGGGCTGCACTGAAATTCATCACCATGAGTGGTCCAAGATGGCTCTCTTTGATTTTTTGCTACAGGTAAGTTTATCCAATCTCCTGTGGGGATCTAAGACTGACATTGTTGTAAGGACTCAAAGGAAACTTCAGCAACTGGAGTGTCTACGAGAGTTGTCATTTAAGTTATCATATGGTTAAATTGTAATTGGGAGAGAGGTTAGAACTTAAAAGTCTTAGAACAGCTATAAAAACATCCTCCTTTTTTGTTAGCACCTTTTATGTATGTGTGTCTGATTGGAAGGAAGGAAACAGAGAGGAGCGGAAATGTAGACAGAATCCTCCGAGGTTATATAGAGGTTTCAAGTCCAGTCTAGAGTACATGACCTTCAGTTTCAGAAACAAAACAAAGCTTTTAGTCACTATCTAGGGGATGAACTGTTGACCTAGAGCATAGCCTTTGGTGTCAGTGAAGCAGATTGGATAGTGAAGACTAAGCCAGTGTGCAGGCCATTTAATGGAGTAGAGGCAGACAACAGTTGCGTGGTATTGCTACCTTGAACAGTATTCGAGTATAGCTCTGAGGTATGGACAGGTTATGTATTATGTATGTGTGATCTCATTTGTAAGCTTAATACATGAAGGCTGTGAAGTAAGTTCCCTTTCCCCATGCATGTCGGGGAACCAGAGCATGGAAAGTATCTGTATTCCGACATCTTACTTACAAGTTGACAAATGAGCCCACTGAAGAATGACTAACGCTAGGAAAGCCATGAAACCCTTGGGTCCGACACATGGGAGCTTCACACTTAGGATTAGAGCCACTGGTATCCGCTTCACGCTTCCTTGCATCTCTAGCTGCATTGGGGGGATACAGAAGTGTTCTGGAGAATGCTTCTGATGATGTGTTTGTCCCTGACACAGAACCCCTAACCTCGGAATCTCCAGTCTTCCTATTGGCTGCTAGCAAACCTGAGTAATATTTGCCTTAGGAGGATATGTGAGTTTAGAATGTTGGTAAGGATGCAAATAACTCCTACATTCCAGAGTAAGAAGCATTTGTATCTTCCAGAACAGTTTACCATGTTAACAAGTGTAACAATTAGTGTCGCACTGGATTCGAAGGACAGCTCCATGACAGAGCACCTGACTTCGGTGGGTGAAAACCTGAGTATATCCTCACTACTACACAGGCAAGACCAAACAAGACAAAACACAAAGCCAAAGAGCAAGCTTGGTGTGTTGTGCAGAAATGCCCACGGAGAATTGCCTTTCAATATAGAATGATTTTGAAGCTTGTAGCTATAGACGTAAGAACTTACCCATAGCAAATAAAGGGCAAATCCTATTTTGATTTATATATCTAGTGTTATATATTTTATATAACACTAGTGTTATATATTTTAAATCTGAAACCCTTAAATAAATCTCATTCTGACCTAAGCTTCATTCATTCTTCAACCAAAGAGAACACACACACACACACACACACACACACACACACACACACACTATGATCATATAAAAGTAATATAAAGTAATTATACCCACTACCACATTCCAAAGCTTTTTGGCTTTTGTTTTCTTCTGGAAGTGTAATGATTAAAGAAATATAGTATATGAAATTAAAGCCAGATCCATATCAGAATTGGTGGCTAAATGTTAGTTCCAATTGTTCTGAGGTCAAAAGAGGGAGACCACGTGCCACCAAACAGTGAAGGGAAAGCATCTGGGGAGAAGTTTAGGTGGTAAAAATAGAAGGCTGTAGGAAGGCCTGAGAAGAACACGGGTGTGATGACATTTCACCGTGTTTAATCATCTTAAATAGGCCATTCAAAGCAGAGTCTTTGTTCAAGCAAGTATTGCGGCTTCCTGCTTTTGGACATAGGAAGTCACAAAAAGGAAGGACTCCTTTGCACAAAGTATGCGTTGACTATGTTGTTCCACTTGTTCATTACCCTAACTGAGCCAGAATAAAGTCCAACTGATATAGTTTAGCTTACGGAGCCAGAACAAATTTCAGCCGATGTAGTTTAGCTTCTGAGAGCTCTGGTAGCTTTTATCCATGCAGGGACAGTGTCTGCTGCCTCAAGGATGAACATGAGCACGTGAAATCATCACTGTGAATTTTAAACGTGCACAAATATTCCATCTACCTTGAAATAATAATGTAGTTAACCTAACCTACCACACACAGAACACTGACTTTGTGTATTTGGTTCTAGGCACTCCTGTACTAAGCACGAAGATAGTAATTTAGGAGCTAAGTATGATTGTTATTTATACTTTGGAGATGAGGAAGCTGAAGTGAGCATAGGTTTGGTGATCTTGCCAGGGTCGTATGTTCACTAGTTCCTGGAGTCAAACCAGAAGTTCTGTTTTAAAAATGAAGCCTTCTTGATTCTTGAGAAGAACAACTGTACCTTCATCTCTTAGACAGAAGAGGACCATCTCCAGTCACTTTTTCAAGTGAAAAATCTAGGAGCCAGATGTGTGCTTCTATGAGGGCCACATGGGTGGTGACCAACATCTTGATATCTCTTGATTTGCTTTCTTGAAAGAATCATTCATTGGCTCCTGTCCTTAGCTCAAGGCTCTGTCCTTTCTTACTTAGATGCTTCCCCTTAGCCCCTTCCAATTGAGTGAGCCAGGCTCGCTTAAGGCAAAGGTTGGATATCTGCAGGGTGTGGCTCTCTCTACTTCTGTAGTCTATGCAGTTGCTCCATCTGCCTGTGGTCGGAAGGTTTTCCTCCTTGATATTTCACAAGGAAGAAATCTGGGCAAGGATTTACCACAACTTGCTCAAACTGTAATATCAAGTGGAAGCTCTTAACTCTGGTTAAAAACTCTGCATAAAACTTTGAAATACCATTTACTAGTGGTTAATTTAACTAATATTTGCAAATATATATATGAAGAGATAATCTCTTGTGTGTTTTGTGGAAGCATTACCTGTCAATAAAAATCTTATGGCCAATAAGCTGAGACAGGATTAAAAGATGAGGCATCTGGCAGAGAGAGAGAGAGAGAGAGAGAGAGAGAGAGAGAGAGAGAGAGAGAGAGAGAGAGAGAGAGTATGCGAGATAGTCAGAGGGGAGGGGAAGATTCTCTGCCCTGACTCAGAGGAAGTCAGACATATGAAACTGAGGAGAGTTAAGTAGCCATGTGGCAGACATAGAATGGTATAAATGGGTTAAATACATTGTGAGCTAGTGGGAACAAGCCTAGCTTATGGCCTAGGCATTTTAAAACAAATAATGAGCCTCTGTGTTGTTACTGGGGAACTGGGGAATGAGTGAAAAAGCCCACAATTACATATACATGCATTCATACATACCTACACACACATACACACATATGTAAATGGCATCTGTTGGGAGGAGTACAGTTTTTCTTTACTTTTCATTATTTCTTTTTTTTAAAAAAAATTTTTTTTATTTATTATATGTAAGTACACTGTAGTTGTCTTTAGACACACTAGAAGAGGGCATCTGATCTCATTACAGATCTGGTTGTGAGCCACCATGTGGTTGCTGGGATTTGAACTCAGGACCACCAGAAGAGCAGTTATTCATGTCTGCAGCAGTCAGCTTTCTGTGATACAAACAAAGAGCTGAGAGAATCCACTTATGAAGAGAAAAAATTCATCATGGCTCTCAGTTTTTAACGTTTCAGGCTGTGATTGGTCGTTCCCATTGCTTCAGGCCTATGATAAGGTGGTAGACTGTGGCAAAAGTGTGTGGAGCAAACCTGCTTATTTCATGGACAGTAAATTGATGAGAGGGGGCCAGGCTGTCATAAACTCGTTTATGTTTCCTCAGGAGAGATGAATGAACCTTTGTCATCTGTGATATATCAAAGAAATGATCTATCCAAATACAGCTTGGGAAGCCAATGTGTTTTCTGAGCTTATAGGTAAATGGTGGTAAGGGAGTGGTCACTCACAATGGTGACAAAACCGATACATCACTAAAAAGTGCCGCCTCTTCATGGGGTAAAGCCTGTGGAAGCTGCATTATGAGGTTCAGCCCACTTAAGTGTCTACCTCTTAGGGATTCTAGTACCTCTCAAAATCAAGTGCAGCCTGGGAACTTACATTGGTAATGACAGTGTTGTTCGACTTTTTCTGGGGAGACATACACAAATTCTGTTCAATCTATTTGGGACGCTGATGACAGATTGAAGAATCAATCCACCCACGTCTAACTTTATAAACCGATGAGTTCACTGGGGTTACAACAGATGCATAGATGAAGTGTTAAAGAAACATGTGTGACTCCAAGGCAGTTGTATCACTGAAGAACCCAGCCCAGCATGGGTTAGGACTCATGGAAGCTGTATGTCTGGGGCTCTCTGTGGGACTTGTAGGCAGTTGCATCCACAAGAGTCTCTTCTTTCTCTAGAGATTGTTTACGGTTTAAATAACCTCTGGGAGAGGCCTAGCGACTCCTACCCTGAGCCTCTTGGGTCTCATTGGCTTCCCAAGTCTTCCCTATTCCTCCATAGAGTGAATGTTACAATTCAGAGGACATATTTGCCTAATCATGTGCTCCTTCATTCCCTTCAGCTCTAACACCCTTTCTTTCACATTCCATGGGATTCCCTGGGATTCGGTAGAGGTGATATAGATATGTTGGAATTTTCTTCCATTTATGGCTGAACATTGAGTCTTTATGCACAGAAACAGTCACTTGTTTGCATCAGGTAGACCGGGCATGAGTGGTGGTATTTATCACTCATAGCAACAAAAAAAGTTTCCCTCCTGGCTCAAACCTGAGAGCAGCAGTAATCTGTGGGGTATAATCATAGATAGGTAGAAGGCAATTTGACAGGCATGCTATCTCCTTGAATTAAACAACAGCACTGGGGCCTATCAACTCTCCAGTCATAGACCTTTGCCTTCATTTGTTACCAACATGAGTTCTCTTCACTGGTGATAGCTTAAATCAAATCGGAAAGCAGCTGATTGAATCTATAACAGTTATGCCACATTTTGCATGGCATGCGGGTAGTGAATGTAGTATGTAGAGTCTGTAACTAAGAAGGAGTTCTCATGGCAGTTCCCTCTGAACCACTTGCATAGGACTTCCCAGAACTATAAAGCCAGGCAATATGGAAGGAGCATCAGTCTTAGTTCCAGCTTGAATTTTCAAAATTCTAAAACCAAAGTGTGAGAGTCTTCAGCAACAGGGTCTTACTCTCCAGGAATCTTCGCTGAAGGAAGGTTGCAGAACATTTTTTATAGGATGGGAACAGAAAGCAAGGGGGGTTGGGGTGGGCTATTGCATTGACCAATCATATTTTGGCAAAAGGGGCTAAGCAAGGAAGTTGACGTTGATGACTGGACCTTATCCAGGTCACCTGATTCAAGGATCTTTGAGTCAGCTGTTGTAGTCAGATTCCCTCCTGGACTCTGACCTGGAATCTTAGAATGATAAGGGAAATGAGGGTGGGCAAGTTGGGCATAGTCAATTAAGTCAAGACAAGCGACACATTCATGACTTGTGTGCCTTGGTTTAGATAACGGGATAACAGTATCTTCCCTCTTTACATCCTTTACTGGTTAACAGACAAACATGAAACATCTGAAGAAGCAAGATAGGAGCTGAGTTCCCGGACCTGGGAATACAAACTCAGTTTTGTTCCTGTCAGTAAGGTGGAATTCATTCCTGAGATGGCTGAGTTTAGGAAACTGCCTCCTGACACCTAGCCAACAGTTTATAGGTCTAAGTTATACTTACATGTACCTGCCAACTTCACATAGCTTCAGATCTTGCAGAGTCTCAGTTGACTAATTTTCTTTATCAGGTGGGCTTGTCTATGAGGGATTGTCTTGATCGTTAATGAATTTAAGGTGGTTCTGTGCTAAGAAAGCTAGTCAAGTTTAAGCTTGAGAGTGAGCCATAGGGCGGGCTGGCAAACAGCGTTTCTCTGTAGTTCCTGCATTGAGTTTCTGCCTTGACTTTTCCCAGTTTATGATCAGGAAAGATAAGATGAAACATACCCTTTCCTCTACTAGGTTGCTTTTGGTCAGAGTGTCTAATATAGCAACAGAGAATTAATTGGGATAGGAGGTAACTTATTCCTGGCACCCAGGTTTTAATTTAATAACTTATGGATTCTGAGTGGCCTTTCCCACTCAGAATCCTCAACATCTGTTTTCACTTTTCTTTTAGATGTGTCTCCAAATTTGTAACGTTCAAGACACTCAAGGGCATTATGCAATGAAACCTGGGGCACTGCTGTGTGGCCACTATGTATCTCTCCACATTCAGTGGTTTACACTGGGCTGCCTTGTACTGCTTGGCTCACCTGGTTTATGGCTGCACCTTCACCTGCTGCTCAAGGCAGTGCCACGGCTGTTATCAATCTGTCATCTATATTTGCTGCTGCTGAAAGAATCGTAGGCTGGGTTCTTGCCTTAGTTAGGCACTGCTGTGAAGAAACACCACGACCAAGGCAGCTCTTACAGGTTCAGAAGTTCAGTCCATTATCATCAAGGCAGAAAGCATGGCAGCACTCAGGCAGGCATGGCACTGGAGGAGCTGAGAGTTCTATATGTTGTTCAAAATGAAGCAAAAAGCAGACTAGCTTCCAAGCAGCTAGGAAGAAGGTCTCAAAGCCCACCCCTACCATGGCACACTTCCTCCAACAAGGCCACACCTCCTAGTAACCCCACTCCCTGTGCTAAACCATTCAAACCAACACAGTGTTTCAATTTCCATGCCCCAGCATATTTTCTCATGGGGAGAAGTGTACTCAGAATACTCTGAGGGAGGCAATCATTGCCTACTTCGAAGACAAAGAATCTCTTTTAACTTTACCACTCTGTCTTCCATTCTGTCTTTTATGCCTCTGGTGAACTGCTGCTTTGGCCTTAAAGCTTTCCCAAGGTTCCCTCCACAGCGTGTGGCTTCTGTTAAAATTTACCTGAGGAACTCTGGCTTTTCACAAATCTTATCACTCTGGCTATTGGTTGTCCTGGACACACCCCTCTGTGCAATTCCCAGTTTAAAATTTTAAGTCATTAAAAATTTAAGAATGTCTTCTACCTCAGCAATATCATGCCTCATCTGTGGCTCAGTAAAGTAGCAGAGCCCCCTGGGAATTAATTTCTTTCTTAGCTCTTTAGCACACCCAAACCCTCTAGGCTTGGTGAGCAAGCACTGAATGTCGTCTCCCTCACTCCTGGTTTCCTTAGTAATAATATTATTCCTGTCTTGTCTTCTAGTCCCTGATGTTCATGGGGATCCATCTAGCTGTAACCACGTATTTGAACCAGTCCACTGTGGACAAATTCACTGTATTGTCTCAAGGGTGTGTGAGCAGTTACTCAAGTGTCTTTATAACTTTGGCCCCCAGACTGATGCCATTCATTCTCATATCCTATGACCTCATAAGCATTATAAGCTAGGTTATGAGGGCTTCCTTTATTCTTTAAATGATGCTTTTTACAATTTGAGCACTGCAGATACAGAATTTCCTCATAATTGTGGTTTCTTATAATAATTCTTTAGTAATGCTGCCTCCTGTGTACATGCTGAGTCGGGATTTTCATCTTCCTCTGTATTAAAGGTTACACTGATACTGAGGGACATCATACATCACTTCTCCCTCGCTTTCTCCCTCCACATTGATTGATTCTGCTCTGGAGGTGAGATTTTTAGATCTCAGGAATAGGTGTTTCGCAAGCTACTAATTTTTATTTTGTGTCTGTAAGAAATGGCAAGCTAACACTTCTTTTTCATCCTTCCTTTTTTTCATATTGTCTTCCAAACTGGAGGCTAATTTGGAGGACAACACAAACATGTCCTTTTCTTGTCTTTCTTTGTCTGAGCAGATTGCTAAGCCTCAGTTGTTTGTTTGATCACCCCACCCCTATGTGCAGCTTTCGGAGACCGTGATATATTCTCTAGCCCATCAGCCAACTTGGGTTTCTGTCCATACTCACGCAATACATATGTCTCAGTCTTGTAGGCATACTGCTCTGTGCCACAGAGAGAAAGAGGGCCATCTTGAGTTTCCCCCAAGGGTGCTCCACCATCATATGGCTCAGCCTTGTTTGTAGTTTAGGAGCTAGCTCCTAGTATGTGGTAGGAGAAAAGGGTCTGTGGTGAAGGTTGCAAGTGGATACCATATGTACTTAGGGTAAACACTGGGAGCTGGGAACACCAGGGACAAGGCACAGAGAAACTTGCTGCAGGGTATGAGACACTCAAGTAGACCAGATAAGAGGAAGAACAGGGCTCTTGGCCAGCTATAACAAGCTGCTGGTGCCTTCCTGAAGCTTTTGAGAAAAAAGGTAAGTCTCTATTGCCTTTTCACGTCCTCTTGCTTTGAAATGCAGCTAATCTAAATTGAAAATGAGCATGGTTTCTCATAAGAACCTTCCACCTAAGAGACCTCTCCAGCTGATCCTGTTGACGAGTAGTTAAATATAGAGTTGTGACAGAGTTAACTCTGCCGTGATAAAGCTACAAGTTGATCATGTAGATGTGAGAACAAGGAGAACTTACTGCATTAACAGTATATGAGACATTGTGATGGTCAGCGGTAGCAACAGTAGCCAGTGATTAAGCTAGCAGTCAAATTAGTAACTGTCAGCGTAATTCAGAGGTCTCAGAGAGGGGCTCTAAGCACACCTTGCTGGTTGTTTATAGCATGTTTAGATCATGTGTAGGCGTGATTTTTCTCCTTCAGCAAGGTTCATGCAATTGCCATTATAGCAGGGTAGTAGATCATCCCCATGGGAGAAATTAGCATGTTAGATTACTCTTGTGGATGTTTCACTTACAGATGGATGAGCCTCAAGTACAGTTCTTATCACCCATAGTAATTGCTGCACAAATGCTCATCCCAATTCTTCTCTGGTTTAGTGGGTCTTTGGGTGCCAGCTATCTTATGTGACTCTTCCTGGATAGATGAGAACAAATGTCCATGTTTCTTAGGCAGGTGATTAGTGACGATGAAAGAAATGATTCCATCCAACTGCCAAATCAATTAATTCATTGGAGTTGCTTGTAGAAACATGGCTAATCCAAAGGCAGCTGAACCACCAAAAAGCTCACATTCACATGGATGATGGGCTCATGAAAGCAGCATCACTGGAACCCAGTGCCCAATTGGAAGGCAACAAAGAGTGTCCTCCTTCTCCAGCCATTGTTTACTGCTCGTACAACCCTGGGAAGGTGCTTTGTAGGTCTTGTACTTAACTGTAAGTTTCGTGAACTTCCTTTGCTTAGTAGGTCTCACTAGCTTCCTGAGTCTTTCTTTGTCTTCTCTCCAGGAGGGAATGTTTCAATGAGAAGAAAATGGTTTCACAAAAGGCTGGAATCCCAAGCCAAGATGTTTGCTCTCTCTCTCTCTCTCTCTCTCTCTCTCTCTCTCTCTCTCTCTCTCTCTCTCTCTCTCTCTCTCCCTGCTACTAAGGAGTATAAATAGACCTATTGCTAGTACCAGAGACTGAACTATCATTGTGCTGTTTTGTTTATTTCATTCTCGTGACTAAAAGGCCAAAGCCATTTCATCACCACAATGTTTTGCCTGGAGGGAAAAGCTATGCTAGACTATTTCCAGTGAGTTGATGCCTTGCCTTTAAACCTGGCGTACATCAGGTTTCATTACTTCTCAACAGCACATCACTGGGACTAATCTTTCTATGATTGGGTCTTTAAGAGACATTCTAGATCTAAATTACTGTAATGTTTTCTTTTTGATTCTTCTAATACCAAAGGGGCAGTTTTACATTTCATGCAAGATCATTTATAATTGATTCTTTCACCTTTTGTATTTAGCATCATAAATTGTCGATGGAAATTGGGGTTTATGAAACAAAGTCTATATAAACAGACCTATTTCATGAGTGTCATCTTAGCTAATATTTTTGTATAATTTTTTTTCTATTCAACAACATGGAGGTTGGTTTTTAATCAGAAACATGCCTTATAAAAGTGGTGCTTGGGAATGCAGACAGTGGATTTTGTGAACATTTTTAGGCATGTTATGCCTGGAGCAAGCTATAGTCACTTGCTCTGTGATGCGGGAGTAAGGGCCAGAGAACACAGAATGGTTGTTATTCTCTGCATACAGTGTTCACTTGTTTCACTCAATTAACAAATGTGTAATTCAGAAAGACTGAACCATATTACTGACTCTGTAAAGTGCAAAAGAGCCACAAGCCATCTTTTCTTCTCTAAGTGTGAGGTTATGACCTGCAGAGATCAAAATTTATCACCATAGGGATGGCAAAACAAAGAATTCTAGAAAATGCTTTGTGTTTCTTTTTTGTCCCAATTTCTCTCTCAAAAAAAATTAGATAAAATAACATGACTGACTTCAGCAAACAAGAACCATGTTTCCTGAACTAGAAGCCTCTATTGTAATATTGGAGACTGAGAACAAATTAGTCTGCAAAATTTGGATGTTAACCGTGCTGCCGTCATTTCTTAGCCTTGAGAAATCACTTAAGCTATTCTCTCCTTGGTTTTTCCATCTGTAAAATAAGACACTCACACTGCACAGAGAGCTAATGAAAGAACAGATTATTTTTATACATACCTTTGTGTATTTAGAATGATGCTTGATACATACTCAGTAAATATTATTCATTCATTATGCAAATTAAACCCTTAGAAATTCAAAGATGTACATAAGAGGTATATAAATCAATCTCCCTGTTATTTTATTCATTAAATTATAAGCCATTTACAAATATTTTAATTTATTAAATGCTTATGGACTCCCATATATCCCTCTTAGGCCTTTTCTTATTATGGTTTAGTTCTTTTTGACAATTCTGTGTTTTCTTATAAACTCTGAATTTCTCAAGGGCAAGTTTTTGTCTTATTTGACTTGTAATCTTTCTGTTGTCAGTCAAGTGTTCAGAAATGCTGCAACTCTTGGGGTACTGTTTTTTGGTCAAGAAAAACTACCTAGTCATGTTAAAATAATAATTCTGAAGTGTCAAATTAAGATTGTTTCAAGTGAAAGAAAAACTGCTTGTAACACAGAAAGGAAGTAATGTTAAAGAAAGGGAATTAGAAAAAATAAATAATAGAATCTAATGAATAAAAAATGTTTGACATCTTTTTATTGTTTGATGGACTTATATTTTCTGAGTCTATTTGTTGAATGAGAAATTAGTGAATGAATGTTTACATTAAGGGAGTAGTAGTTGTGTATCCAAAAATATTTGCTTTCACTATTACCAAAATACTATAACATGTTTCTTTCCACTTAGACTTTTCCCAGTTCTTTTTTGTTCTAGACACAGAGAGGGCTTAATGTTGTATATAAAAAAAAAAAAATGAAAGAGATGATATCCTGTCTCCAGAGTTAGCCAATTTAATATGAGAGAAAGATAACCATAGTAGAATCTATTAGGCACCACAATTAAGTCTTAAATCTTATGGAAAGAAACGGGAAGCCATGAATTATTCTCAAATGGTTGGCTCAAGAATGAAGTTAGGGAGTTTGGCATTTAATCCAGAAAAGCAGGACTCCATAGGAAGAGATTTTAATGAAGAAGAATCTTAACAAAGAGCTTAAAGTGTGGAAAAGTACCTTGAATGGGAAAATGATGTCTGAAGATACTTCTGTTTTCCAAATGTAGATTTTGTGTAGATGGCTGTGAGTAATGAACCCATGGTGATAAACTCAATGATTAACCACATTTTTCTTTGGCCTGAAAGCTGTCTCCTCCAGTTATTCACAGCCCCCCCCCATTTTCATCTGGCACCTAAGGAATTTGCTCTGGGATGAACTCTATAGAATTCCCCTAGCTTTGATGTTTGTAGGTTGAAAGTAAAAATTCCAACCATCTCTTCCCGCCCCCGCCTCTCTCTCTTTCTGTGTGTGTGTGTGTATGCACACATGCTTATCTGTACGTGGGTGTGTATGCTCTCATATGTGGAGATGTTCACTAACTGGCCAGTTAGCTGCTGAGATTTTCCTGCCTCACCGTTAGCACTGGGATTACAAGTGTGTACCATCCTGACTTTCCATGTAGGTGCTTGGGTCCTCATGTGTGTATAAGCACTTTACCCAGTGGGCCTTCCCTCCAGTCCTCCACCCTCAACCATCTTTTATATAAGGGAGAATTTATTATCTTTTACAAAACAAAATTGTATTCGTTTTGACCATTCTCTGCCAGGCAAAGAAAGATTCTGCTTCTGGCCCCTTGATAGTTCATAAAGGACTCCCAAGCACTCTCTCCTCTCCTGCTTTCTTACAGACCAAAGCTCTTGTTTGCAGATGTCAGCAGCCAGTGAGGAAGACTTGTCACAGGTGGTCACTGGTGGAAGATGATAGAGTAGTCTAGGGTTCCAGACATCCAAACTTAACACAGTTTGGCTTAGTTTTTGTTGCTTTTTCAGAATTGGAGTATTATCAGTTTAAATGACCTCTGGTCGTGTATTATATTGGCAAGTTCAAACAAATGGTGCAGTTTCTTATTTGCTTGATTGCAAAAAGTGAAAGATGATGGTCTCAAATAATGTCTTAGGAACAAGTAGCAAAGGAAGTTTGAGATTCACTTCATATAGTGGTTAACTATCATGATGAATTGTCTTGGACCTAAAAAGTGGAGAGAGGGGGCTGGTGAGATGGCTCAGCAGGTAAGAGTACCTACTGCTCTTCCGAAGGTCATGAGTTCAAATCCCAGTAACCACATGGTGGCTCACAACCACCTGTAATCTGACGCCCTCTTCTGGTGCTGTCTGAAGACAGCCACAGTATATTCATTTATAATAATAAATAAATCTTTGGGCCAGAGCAGGGTCTACCAGACCAGAGCAAGCAGGGTTGACTGGAGCAAGCAGAGGTCCTAAAGTCAATTCCCAACAATCAGATGAAGGCTCACAACTATCTATACAGCTACAGTGTGTACTCATATACATAAAATAAAATAAATAACTTTAAAAAAAAGTGGAGAGAGGCTGCAGAGCTATATATATTTCTCCTTCTTATTGTTAGTTGATATAGCATCCCAATTCTCTTCTGGGGAGTATGAAATAATCAGAATGGTTTCCTTGGCTATGGGACCCTTACTTAGGTAAATGATGCAGGAACTATGCTTTTCTAAACATTAAAAGTGACCCAGGTTCATAGATGTGTCATGTATTCTTCAGGACTAGTGCCTTACTGACGAGCTATTGGCAGGCAATGGCTTCTGGGGAAAGGAGAACCAT
>NW_022196898.1:29022174-29033517 GCF_008632895.1 Mastomys coucha
TTTTGAGAGCGTGGCAATTGGTAGGTCTCTCCTGCTCCAGTGGATGATCAAACCCCCATGCTCATATTAGCAGCACTCATTGGACTTAATAGGTTATCAACAAACAAAGAAGGGGGATAGGCGGTGGATATGATCCTGTTTCATTATACAGATGGATGAAATGTTTTAGAGAAAAAGAAACATTATTTTTAAAAACTGACCGAGGTCAAACTGCATAGGGAGGGACATGCCAAACACTGACATTTATTTTGGTTATTTTAGATTTATAATACTGTCTCAATCCATCAGTGAAACTCAAGAGAAATTATTTCAGCATGATCAATGCTTCTTAGTACACTTAATGGGTGTGCTTAGGAAGATACTGATGGCATCTTATTTAAGAATTCTTCCCAAGATCTCCCCTTCTTTTAAACATATCTTGTGAAATTGTAATTTTATTGTAATATCTAGTACTGTTTCTAACAACTGGGTGGACTGCCCAGAAACTGGTGTTTATGGGGCACCAACATGTGTTTCTTGCTTTTTTACTATTTAGGAAAGTAGGGAAATTGGAAATGATGTAAAATAAAGACTACTTGCGAGATTGCTTAAAAGAACAAGAAACAAGGTTTTTTTTTAAATTTTTTTTATTTTTATTTTTTTATTTTTTGGCATTAGATGAAATGGATAAACCATGTAAGAATTAATGCTATTAAGGGAGGTTTCGGGCTATTTTATGTAAGTTCTAACAATTTTTGACTTTATTCATTTTTTCTTTTTTAGCCAAGTCTTGCTATGTACCCACGATAGCCTGAACCCTTCATTCTGGTCACCATAGCCTCCTGAGTGGGATTACAGGTGTTCTCGTTTCACCCAGCTAAATAATTTACTGGATTACTCTATTACAGTACATCTAATTCATGACAGTTGACTTATAAGTAAATCACACAATCGACTAGGCATTATTTTTATGCATTCCTAGTTACAGAATTTGCTTTCAATAGCAGTCAGTCCCTCAGGGTCTCACAGTGCCTGGGGATATTTTTATTAACTCATCAGGAATGACTTTCTCTCTTGACCTACCTGTTTTTCTTCATTACACAACTGTGTTAAATCTGGAGCTTTCTACATTCTGAGTCATCTTTTTTAGACTTCCTTTGCTTAGTGCCTCACAGTCGAGAAACAGCAAATTCTGACAGTTCTTCGAAATGACTCCCATACGCCTATCTATCTTCCCTTCCTGTCAATGCACCTTAATCAGATTCTCTCCGGATGAGTCAGATGGCATCTAGAGCTCCCAACTGATCTTCTTGTCTTTCTCAGCTGCCATTTACTGTGCAAACTGTCACTGAATTGACCTCTCAGAAAACTAAAATAATCCCTAAGGACGTCCATTTGATTGGGCAGTGAAGTTGAAATGCCTGAGGGCTTTCAGAGCTATTATGCAAGCCAGAGTCATAACTGAGCGGTGCAGGACATGATTAGCATGTATGAGGCCCTTGAACCTATCCTCAGGACTAAAGTGAATAAAGATATAAGGTGATTCAATGAAAAAAACACCAAAAATATACAAGTAGGTAAAGCATTATACTGAACCTCTGAGTGTTCTAGCTCATGACAGTCTTGTTCCTTCTTTAATGCTACCTATTTCCTATGCCCTGTATTAATTTTAAGGAAGTCACGGACATTGTATTACTTAATTTATATGTATTTCAGCATGCATCGCTAGAAGATAAAACATATAAGCATACTACTATTAGCACACCTCAAATTATTAATAATTCTTGTATACCAAAGCTTTTTATTTGTTTTGTAAATGGCATAGGTATATATGTATATATATGTAAATATATGTATGTATATACATATATATGTAAATATATGTATACGCATACATATATAAATATATGTATGCATATACATATATATGTAAATATATATGTATATGTATATATGTAAATATGTATATATACATATATACATATATATGTATATGCATATACATATACATATACATGTATATATATACTTTATGTATATATATACATGTATGTATATATATATATACATATATATATATATATGTATATATATATATACTTCAGTTTGTTTGAAAACAGGATTTCAATAAAGCCTTTGCCATGTGATCAGTTGGGATCTTCATATGTAGACTTCAATTCCAAGCCTATATCTTTTTAGTTTTATTTAATTTTTGTTTCCGTTTGCAAGATCATGTGAGGCCACTTTCTTGGGCCTTTGTTGTGCAGGCCCAAGAGGATGGGCTATCATTTCTATCTAGACAGGAAGACTGCAACAAACACCTCTGGATGTATTTGGTAACTGACTGGCCCTTGATGTATAGACTAAAACAAACCAACATTTTACTCTTCGATTCTCTTAGTTGTATGTGTGTGTGGGTGTTTCTGTTTGTTTTAAATCCAAAAACACATGTCCTAACAAAGCAAGACACAACACTCCTTCTTTCAGAATGACCTTGTCAATCTTTTTGTATATTCGCTTTCAGTCTTCTCTCTGAAGACGTGACTCTGGTCCCCTTCCTCACGTCCCACTCTTGAGTCTTCTCCCAGATGTGATCCCTAACATGAAACCAACACAGGCTTTTTAGCTAGCTAGAAACCCCTCTACATGCATACATCCATGAGTTCATATGTAGTAAGTAGGTATGTGTGCACTTTTAAAAGGTGGCCTACCACACATTTCTCTGAACCTTCCTACTTTTATACCTTTAACAACTAAGGAAGGACAGAGGAAGGCTGAAGGGGAATAACAGGGAAGATATGTTCCTGAGAACAGACCGAAAACAAGGCATTGACTGGGTGGTTGTAGCGCTTGCCTTTAATCATTTGGCTCAGCATTTGGAGGCAGTGGCAAGCAGATGTCTTGAGTTCGATGCCAGCTTGGTTTACAGATCGAGTTCTGGAACAGCTAGAGCTAAACGGAGAAACTCTGTCTCGAAAAACAAACAAGCAACCAAAAAATCCCCAACAAAACAAAACAAAACAAAACAATGACAACAAAAACCCACTCAACCCCCCCAAAAACCAAAAACCAAAAAACCAAAAAACAAAAACAAAAACAAAAAAGCAGCCAAGAACAAGACATTGTCCAGGAGATGACCAGCTTGAAACCAGATTATTTTTCTTTTAATTTTATTTTTTATGTGTATTAGTATTTGCTTTGCATGTATGTTTATGCACCACATGCATGTCTGGAGCCCATGGAGGCGGGAAAAGGGTGCCATATCTTCCTGAGAACTTGAGTTATAGAGAGTAGTGGACTACCACATGGGTGCTGAGAACTGAATCCTAGAATCTGGGTTCTCTGCAAGAACAGCTCTTACCTACTGAGCCATCTCTTCAGTCCTGAAATCAGATCTTGATGTGACAGATGCTGAGAGCATGCATTCATTGTTTGTGACCATTTCAACAACATAAGGAAGCTTTGATTTGCTTTTGAGGTATTTGATTTGACTAGGGTTTGTGTGTGTGTGTGTGTGTGTGTGTGTGTGTTTAATCACTTATTATGTTCCTGTTAGTGTATTCTTCTTATGTTAGTTTATAAACAAAATTGGGAATTACAGACATCTAGAAAAACCGTGGGAGGGTTTTGATGAAGGTCAATGCATCTCTATTGTGGGATTTCTATAATTTCTAGTTGGCCTCAGTTATCATTTGAGGTTTGAAGGGTTTGCCTCTTGACACTGACAAAGCATTCTTTCCATGCTTGGGTTTTCAGTAGTGTTGCACTCCAGCTGTCTTTGTGGTTGTTCCTCTCATTTGCTTCCTCCTTAACCATTCATTGATTCATCTCCTTCAGCAGAACAGCACTTTTAGATTTCACACCCCAAACTGTGTTATTGGGAGGTCTTCCTTGGCAGAGACTGACATGGTTTCCTCTGAGAATTAGGTCTTCTGGAGACCTTGGGAAGGAAGGAAGGAGACAGTGGGTCTCTAGCTCAAGAGACAAATGCTTTCCACTTTTATGGGCTTTAAGTGGAAAACACTGCTGGGGCTAAAGTTCTCTTCACAAATATAATAGAATGGGAAAGCAAATATGTGTGCACTGATCTATGATGATTTTCCCTTCTACTAGAGACTTGAAGTTTAGAAACCACATTTTCTCACTTCACATCATATAATGTTTTATGCTGGCAATGAGAGAGGGAAGAGGAAGAAAGAGAGAGGGAGCGGGAGAGGGAGAGGGAGAGAGATAGGGAGAGGGAGAATAATCTTTAGCTACATTGACTCATACTTGGCTTATGAGCCAACAGCTGGCCTCAGTAGTCAATATCTATCTTTTTGGACACTAGCTGGTTTCCTTTTTCCCCCTCTGTTTTAAGTTTTTAGACAGGGTCTCACAGGCTGGCTTCAAATTTAACATGGGGCAAAGGTATTGGGTCACAAATTATTATGAAAAGAAAGTGAGCAGAAGCAGACATGATGGCACTAACCGGTAATCTCAGCATACAGAAGAACCATCAAGAAAAGGATCATGAGTCTGAAGGCCAAGCTGTCTGTTCCCAACATGAGATATTTAACAATATTAATGTATTTTTTCTTCTAAATATTAAACAATATTTTACTGTACATATTTACCTGCCACTGCAATATTTCAGTATGCATGTATAATTTGTGCTAGTGGAATCAGGTAACTGGTATCTCCTTCATCTCTAATTTTGAAAAGTTCAAAATCTTCTCTAATAGCTCTTTTGAAATAAGAAATTAATTGTTGTCAACCACAGTTATATTCCTGTGCCACAGAACAGCTCATTATTCCTTCTACCAAGCTGTAACCCTGTGCTCATTAATCATGTTTCCTTATCATCCCTCCCAACCCTTGCCAGTGTCTGGCAAATGCTAGTCTGCATACAGTTTCCATGACATCAACCCTTAAAGCTTCCACAGATGGGTGAGACACATGGGATTTATCTTTCTGTGCTTGACTTATTTCATGCAATATAATGTTCTCCAGTTTTGCCCATGTTGCCCAAAATAACAAGATTTTCCTCTCATCTATAGATAATGCTCCATGTGTGACTCATATTTTTATTCTCCATTCATCCACATAGATGCATGATATAATTTCATGTTTTGGTTGCCACATGGAATATGACAGTGACCATGGGACATAGATGTCCCTTGGACACACTAATTTCTTCTTCTTCTGGACTTGTACCAAAGAATAGGATCACTGGGTTATATGGTAGTCGAACTTTGTATATGTTTTTGCACATATCTGACATTAATTCTCAGATACTCTTGTCCTTGATTTTTCTCTACACTTGGTTGAACTAGGTACTTACATTTGTATTGAGTAAAAGAGAAAAGTTAAAACTATGATATACATAATCCCATATTTTTTCTGATATCCAACTAAGTATTTCCTGATCAATTCTAATTTTATGGTTAGCCAGAAGTGAAGAACATATTTGAGTAGTTATGTGCCTCTTAAAATTTATTTTCACAGTTGCCATGATCAGACAGTGCTTAGATTAATAATACACAGTTAAAGTGTTTCACTCAGAGGCTTAGTTACACTCATGGCTGTTGGAGAGATGATGAGTTTGGGAAACCCTGTTATTCTATACATAGCCATTTGAGATTCAAAGGCTGTTTAACATGTTATGTGAGCTAGCTTCTGCCTTCCTTTCTGATATCATTGCCCGATTCTGACACCCATTTAACTAGCATCTTTCAGGGACACTGGAGGTTTGTAGTTGGACTTCTGGGTGAATCTGTTGTGAAGCAAATTAAAAACTCTGAACTCTCATTGGGATCGATGAATATTCATTTGCTCATTCTGCCCGGTATTCCCTTGGAACCACTATAATGCATATAGTATTATACATATACTTACATATATACTACTGTATAATTGTTTAAAATTTTCCATAGTTGTTTATTGGTTACAGAGGAAGCAGACTTAGAGAGAGTGTTAAGTGTTAACTTAGAGCTAGTTGATCCACTGTGACAGCGAGGGAAAGACTCTGTCACTCTCATGCTCTCCCCAACCATGTTAATGTTGCTGTTTACAGACATCACTTACTAAAAGACTCATGGAACTTCAAACACCATTACTGTGATGTGGTCAGATCAAATGGAATCTGGTCTGGGGCAATGGGTTTTGTAGGCTTTTTAAGGAACCATGAGGCCAGAAGTATTCCATAATACTGAGGCTTGTTTTTCTCCACTTGCTATTTTCAGTGTACTAGTATTTACACTAGGTAGTGACTTTGTTAATGTCTTAGCATGAGTCACAGTAGGGAGCAATCCACCAGGAACAGCTCCAGTCTCTGCTCTTCTGCACAACCCAGGAAAACACAGAGGAAGTGCCAGATTCTTTCGAGAATGGCCTCGGTGAAGTGGTACTTTATTAACTGTCTGCCTAGGAGTACGTACTTTTAAGATACCTGAGCGACAAGATGAGAAGACTATATACAGCCATCTCATGTTGTTGCATCTCAAAGCTCAGTTGTTGTGCTGAGGCATTAGTAAGACAACAGATAGGGAAACATGGAAGTCTGGCTTCGGGACCTCATCAGTGGTGAGTATTATTCATATCATGGGACACATGTGGAGTCAATCTTCATTTTTTCATTAACAATTATTAAGTATTCTTTATAAGATAGGAAGCGCACTGGTAAGACATATGAAATTAGTCATGCTTAGCACAAGAAGCTGTTAACATCCATGATGGTAGGCCCATTGGCCTTACTAGCATGAGACACCATGGCAGGCTGCTGTGAAAATCAGCTCATTTCTTTTTGTGGGCATCTGAGTTACCTTCTTAGAATTGTTCTCTTCATTTGTATGTAATTCCTGAGCCCCATAAACTCACATGGTGGTTTGGATTGTCTTAATGATTAATATATCTATGATGGAATAAGCATCATTTTGAAAAAAAATAACTGGTTATATATAAGACTTTAATGTATAAGAAGGACAGAAATAAATCCATCTTAGAATGGGAGATCCTGTATGTAATGGATAGAAAAACAACTTTGAAAGCAAGGCTAATTCAGAAAGCAAAACCAAAATGTTTTCGAAGGCTAGCAAATAATCAATTTGTCAAAATTAGTTACTGTTTTAATTGAGTTTCATCAAGCAAATGAGTCTAGGCAGCTGTCAGACTTGTCTCTTCAATTCTAGCCACGACCAGAATGGTCTGAGCATCTTCACCTGGTTTGTCTTTAGCTTGTCAATTTTCTTTTAATAAATTAACATTATTGAGAAAAATAAAATTGACAGGAATTCTCTGTAAATACGAAATATGAACCAACATACTATACAAAAGAGCAGTTTTCAGTGGCATTATTCCTTCAGATGTAAAGGAACAGGAGTTTTACTCCTTCGTAATCCTAGTTTATATAAGCTGAAAAACTGCCTCACTTCACTTGTGGGATGCATTTTAAGGAGATTTTTCTTAGACTAGGTATATTTTATTTCCAGTTTAAATTTCTTAGTATAAATTCTTAAGGAAAAAAAAACAGGTTGTTTCACCCTCATCTTAAATCTTATTTTAAGTGTATGAGTGTTCTGTTTACATGTATGTGTACCACCCATGTTCCAGGGACCCAAGAAGGACAGAAGAGGGCATTGGATCCCCTGAGACTGGAAGTATATACTGTTGTGAGCCACTGTGCGGGTGCTGGGAATTGAACCTAAATCTTTTGGGGGAGCAGCAATCCTCTTAATCCCTGAGTCATGGCTCTAGCCCTGTCTTCCTGTGTTAGATTTCTCTACTTAATATAAATTCAGTCTACTAATCAGAACTTCATAGGATATAAAAATACTTGGTCTTTTTCTGTTTGTTAGTTTGAGTGCTTTTTAAAACTCATTGCAGGAAGGTGGGTGTGTCTCGGGCAGAGTTTATTTTTAATGCAGCTCTGCTTGTTCAAATTATAGAAAGTGAATTTCTTTCCCTAAAAATAGACTGTTGGTTGCCTGGCGCCTTTATTCAGAGCCTTTCTATGATACAGTGAAGCTTTTAACATTGTATCCTAAATACATCACAGCATTGAACACTGAACAGAGAAATAATACCATGTCTTTCCTTGTGAATCTGTAATATGGAAGAAACTAGAGATGCATCCTTGAGTTGGGTATGCTGGTAGCGATTTATTTGTGGAGGTGGATTAGAGCAGCTCACAGATGCAGCAACTTTGAGCTCATGCTCCTTGGCAGATGTTAGACACAGAAGACCATTGTTGCATCTCTCATCATTCTTCAACTGCCCAGCTAGTCATGTGCATGTACTTATTTGTTGTCATGGCAGCATGGAACACAAGTGAAATCCATGGCTTGCTTTATGATGTGACACAATTCCCCAGTGGTATAGGTGCAGGACAGGGGAGAACATATTCTCTCCTTCTCTTTCTCCCTCTCCTCTCTCCTCTTTTTTCTCCTCTCTCTCTCTCTTTCTCTCTCCTCTCTCTCCAGAATTTTGCTTTCTGTAGTTCCCTGAGGGAAGAAGCTGTCCCTGCATTAACAAGCACCGTGGATGCTGTGGTGTTTGTCTACGATTGCTCTTCCCATGATGTGGCGTTTCCTTACTCATTAGATGGTAGGAAACCAAGTCTGATTCCATTTGTAGCATTGCAAATACACACAAGTTTATATAGGACAAAACCCCAGAGTACATTTTCCCATGTGAGTTTCTCTGACAACCAAATAAGCCCGAATGTTTTGTATCTTCCCATGCCTGGAGCGCTGCAGGTAAATTTGATTCTGTGTCTCTTTGCCTTTTGAGATAATTAAGATAATTGTTGAAAGTAAAACCTGTTTCCTACCTGTATTTTTTACAAGCAAGTGAAATGTTCAATCAAATCATTGGAAGTCAGAGGAACTCTGCCAGGAAACTGAAAGCCAAATAAAAGAAAGAATTTCCTTTATAGCTTTCCACCTCACCTGCCTGTTATGCTAATGTCATGCAAGGCATTATGGTAGATTTTCTACCAGATGCAGAATTCATGACCCATGATTAGTGCAGTTAAATGCAAAGAAAGGCACTAGCCAAAAGCAAAGGACAGACATAGTGGCAGCTGGTGACTTGCTCCTGACAGTCCTTATATAATAAGTTCCACTCCTTTTGACATACCTACCACCTTACTGTGTTTGCTTTTTCTCAAAATAAAACAGTGTTTTCTTGAAGGTCTGTACATAGTCCAATCAAATTAAGTTTGAACATTCAGCATAGTTGATTCATTAAGGGGCATTCACTGAGTGCCTACAATGTGTCTTTGGGTAAATCGTGTAGAACTGCTGTTTACCTACTACTTTCTTGAATATTTAAGCTTCCCCCCTTAAATTTGGTGTTTTCTTTCAAAAGATGGCAGTTTAGTGTTTGAGTAAGGTGTGGTGGTACACAACTTTAATCTTAGCATTTGGGTGGCAGAAGTGCGTCTGTCTTCTATTCTGGAAGCTCTAAGACAGCCAGGGTTGTATAGACAGACTCTGGATAAAAAAGTTGGAACTAAAACCAAATAGTGTGACTAAAGTCAGTAAGAATCTTAAGAGAGGAGCTGTGTGAGATAACTTAGCTGGTACAGTGTTCACTATGCAATTTTCATGAAAGCTTAGATTTGCATTTTTAGTGCCCATATAAAAGCATGGCAGTGAGTGTACATTTGTAACCCCAGAAAGGGAAGTGTGGGGCAGAGACAGAGGCTCATCAGCCAGCCAGTCTAGATTAATCTATGAGCTCCAGGTTCAATGATAGATTTTTGTCAAACACTAACAGGGAGAGTGACAGGAAAAGACACTTGAAGTCAGTTTCTAACTTCTACATTCACCTATACATATGAATAAGTATACCTACATGCATGTGTGCACACACAAATTAACAAGTATATATACCCCCTCCACAAAGAATATTAAGCTTTTGACTTATTAAACAAGAAATTCATACATGCACACCTATGTCCATGCAGACCAGCTAAGAATGAAGAAAGAATAGGTGGATGCCAACATGCAGGTTTATCTAATTTAGCTGGGTTACGCCATAGCATGGGGGTGACAGGAGTTCACTGTTTGTGTCGGTGAGAACATCCTCACTGTACTCTCCCTTCAGCTTCCCAGCATGCTTTGTTTCAGTTCTCATTCATGTAGTGATTCCCCCTGATGTCCTGCTCACTGTCCTTCTGTCCTTCCAGTTCAATGTGAGAAAATGGCGAAGTTTTCAGATAAATCTATTTTCAGATCTTTCTCATGGGCATGACACTCTAACCTCTATTGGCTTTGTGTTCTCTATGTGTCGAGCAGTGTGCTCTACCCATACTGAACTGTGTCTCCCAAGGACCCAGGCCACTTCATACCAGTCCACCAAGGTCTCAGACCACTTCACACCACTTCCTACCAGTCCACAACACCAATGCAAACAGTGCCTGTGAGCATCATTAGAAATACCCATAGCATATTTTTGTAGAGCACTTTTGCCTGCTGAGTGTAATGAAGTATTTGTTTGCCAGCTCATGCTGCCTGGCTCTTTAAGCTCAGGTCTTATGACTTTTCCTTCATGCATTTTTTTTCCTTGCTATTCTGGCCTGAAGTTCTTTGTACTTCTGCTGAGACTCTTGTAATCAATACTAACTGCATGCAGAATCATTTAATGTTTTATGCAAATTCTTCTTTTGCCTTGGATGGGAGGCAGCACCTGAAAGATAAAATCAGGATGGATGAGAGCTTAGTGCTTTGACAACAGCTTATACTCCTGGGTTAGAATCCTGAGTTCTATTCTTTGTGAGAAGAGGGGAGCCCCGAGGAGTCACCTGCCTCTTCCTCGTAGCTCAGTTTCTTTATTTAATTTCTGTGACTTTGTTGGGACATTGTCTGCAATTAGTTGTTTGATCATGTTACTCTGAAGACAATGATGATATGAATAAGCTAACTCAAGTCCTTCTTGATGGACCTAGTTTTGAACATAGATCCGGATAGGGTTTGGGTTTTTTATTTTGTGTGTGTGTAAAAAGGAGCTGGTTTTCTGCAGACATCTAATATCTCTTCAGAGCCATGCAACAAGGCAGAAGCGTCCTTGCTTTAGATGCAATAAGAGAACATAAATTACTCAGAAGATATATAATTTTTTCCTACAGACAAAACGATTACTACCAAACCAAAATGGAATTAAGGGAAAAAGCTTTTGAAGGAAATATATCTAAAAATATCTATCCCATCTCTTTAAAAAAAATTGGCAGGAACACCTGGATTTTTCTGAGTGTAATTTTAGTTAGGTAAACATTGAAAAGATATATTTTTCTAGAAAAGGAAAGAGTACTTTTATGGAAAATGATGGTTGGCAGTCCTCTTCAGCAGTAGATTGCTTTTGCAAAAAAAAAAAAAAAAAAGT
>NW_022196898.1:29033559-29187946 GCF_008632895.1 Mastomys coucha
AAACTATGAATTCAGTCAGGGCCAGTGACCCCATGGGCCAGGGTTGTAAAGGTGCCTTCTGGCAAGCTTGCTATGAGTTCCAGGTCTAGTATCCAATATGGTGAAAGGATGGAGTCCGTGCCTGAACGCTGTCCTTTGACCTCTGTGTGGGGAAGGTGTCATGCACACACATACATACCACATGCACGCACCAAAAATTAAGTAAATTAATAAAATAATAAGAATTTAAACAAACAGTAATGGTGATTGGCATCATTATTGCTTACCTGAAAGCATTTAGCCACAATAGGCTTTTTGTAGGATTCCCACTTAAGACCAGAGACACAGATTGGCACTGCAGGCACTTTTACTATGCAATGCTTAAGTGTTTGCTTTAATGTGTGCACTAAACAAGCACATTCAAATATCATCTGGGCTTCACCGCTATGTGGGACATGCTTTATTAGGCTTTAAAAATTGGTGAGATGTCTTGAAAGTACGCAGAACTGTATTTGGTATATACCCAAACCAGCTGCCAGGCAAACAGCACTGACTTTCTGGGACTTTAAGGGATAAGGTTATACCAATATCCTTGGTATATTGAATGGGGACTCAGAGGAAAACTATGACAAGATTCTGAGAAGACTTGGAGACTATGATTTAATAGCTACATAAGCCATTACTATACAAGGGCAAAACTATAAAGGCATGCATTACTCTAGCCAGAGAGCAACAGAACTGAATACAACACATTAATTGAGACTTTGCAGCCTGCCTATACATCCCTAGGTATACATAGGCATACACTTGGCCCATGGTAATACACCCACCAAGTACATGTTTGGATCTGAATAACATCTGTGGCATCATTTCCCAGAAGAGGAACTGGTCACATGTACCTATCATCAGTGGTGGTGTTGGTCAGACTTGCCCAGCACAGCAGGCTGTCAGAGAATTGGTGAAATCATCAGAATATCTCATGACTCAAAATTAGATTATATAGAACATTTTAGAGCACACTGTCAGAAACAGTCAAATGAGGGGACAGCCATAAAAAAGATGTCCTCTGTCATTCTTTCCAGTTTCTAATTGCTCATGCTTTCATGAGGTTTAAAAATATCAACTATAAAATATAATTCTTACAGAGATGCTGACAGGGGTTTAAATTCATGAGAGCTTATGGTCAACCATGAATTCATTCAACATTCATGGCTTTTATTATCGTTTGGATCATAATTCTTCCCTATGTTCTGTCTCCTGTGTTAAAGGTTTGGTCCCTGGATTGTGGCGCTGCTGAGAGGCAGAGGTAGATTGGATCTCTGAATTCAAGGCCACCTTGGTCTCCAGAGCAAGTTTCAGGACAGCCAGGGCTACACAGACACACACTCTCAAGCAGCAGCAGCAGCAGCAGCAGCAGCAACAACAACAAACCAAAATAAAACAACAAAAAAGAAATAAAAAATGAGCCTGTCCTTCAGAGTTAAATTCTAAATGTTTATTTTAGTATAGTCAGAATTAAAAACATTTCATTTCCTCATGAATATTAATATAGTTGAACATGAACATATGATGGTGATGATAAAAGCTGGCCTCCAGCCAGTTTAAGCTTGGCTCCCGGTTTTGCAGACTTTAGTTCCTAGCTGGCTGACCTCATAGCTTTTGGACTTATGGGAAGGCAGTTGTACATGGAAAAAGAGGCTGAGAATCAGAGAAGAGTAATGAGGATCCAAATCCCTTTCTGTGGCCTAACTGGATCAATTAAGACCTCCTACTAAGTCCCATCGTTCAGGGTTTCTACCGCTTCAACAGTGATAGCCTGAGAACAAAATCCCTATTATATTGGCCTTGGGGGGAAGCATTCAGATCTAAAGTAAATACAGGTGATTAAACAGAGTCAATGCCATGAAGGAATCTATACAAGGTTGCCTAGCTAACAGGTATCAGACCAGAGGTTTGATTTCAAGTGACTAAATTCCTGAGCTCAAGTTTACTTCACTTTGATTATTGAATATTACCTTTTTTTTTTTTTTTGTCAAAAGAAGTGACGTTAAGCAAGTCTGTAGTCAACTTTGCTACCTTTTTTTGTTGTTGTTCTTCACACTATAACAAACCCCTAAAGTCTCTATAGCTTTGTCACATATTCAGAATCTAGCTGATGTTTCGTTATTGGATCTCATACCTTCTGTAAAGTTCTGTCTGTGCTACTGCAAACACTGCAGTCCAGCACACTAAACTTTATAGCCAACAAAGTAATAAGAACCTGTAGGGTCCAGTCCCAGGAAGAAAACAAGAGCTAGTCCCCGGGTCTGTAGAAATACTATGCTGTCTTCTCCTTCCTGAAGAGTCAGAGATTCTGCTGGCCACATGTTTGCATGTGATTCCGTGGGAACTGTGGATATCAAGGGTGGGGTCGCCTCAGCTGGACGATCTGCTGTTAGCAGAAGCTGGAAGTGCTTAGGACTCTGTGTGAGTCAGAGGGCTTTGAACTATGGACTTATTCTGACAGCTGCTTTTAATGAAAGCAGCCTGGCCTGCTTGGGTTCTGGCAGGTCAGCTGTTCAGAAAGCTTCCATTCTTTGGAAATGTTCTGGCTTTCCCAAGCTTTTGCTCAGCATCTTGGATTTTGTTCTCATTTCCATTTTCAGATTTATAATCGTTTGGATACAAATTGCTGCGGATTCAGACCTCGCAAGGAAGATGCCTGTATACAGAATGGACTGAGACCAAATTGTGAGAACCAAAATTCTGTGACTTTAGCACACATTATCCAGAGGAAGAATGACCCAAGGCATTTGGTCTTCATAAACAATAAGGGCTTCTTTGACAGAAGCGAAGACAACTTAAACTTCAGATTGTTAGAAGGCATCAGAGAGTAAGTGTTGTGCTTATCGTGGAAGTCCTATCTCACTCTCTAGACTGTTCTGGAGTTCTCTGTGTGTAGCTCAGCCTTTCCTGAAACTCACTGTCATTCAAGCTGACCTCAAACTTACAGTTATTCTCCTGCCTCAGGTTTCAGAGGGCTCAAATTATGGGAAGGAGCTGTTACACTCAAAACGAAGAGTACATTTTCTAATTGAGTAACATCTTGGAACACCATGTGTTTGTTAACAATTAGTAAAATTTTGTGAAGACTCACACCCTATGTTAGATATATTTAATTTCCAAGAAACTCTTAAATGTGGGAATAGAGATCCCAAGAAGATAAATCGTGTTCCAAGAGCAGCTACTACATCTATGCGAGTCCACAACACCAATACAGCTCTTGTCACAGTCTGCCTCCACTGCCAGCTTCAACTTTCATTGTGAAAACCCATGTGGGTGAGGTCAGACACATGCAGGGTAGTCAGGAGTAGGATAACCAGGTGGCAGAGGCTCTATTGTGAGAGCGCAGGATTGGACATGGCAGGAACAACATAGAGATGCCTAAATCTGTAATAAACTATTTGGCATGTCAATGGGTCTAATAAGCATGGCAGGATGTCAGCTTCATGATTAACCCAAATGACTGTTATGAATATAGTGGGAAAAGAGCTCTCTGAAAGGTAGCGCACCAGAGGACGGCTGGCCCTTTAAACTGGGTAGGAGGGCTTTTGAGTACTCAGAAGTTTTTTTTTTTTTTTTCTTCTTCAGACAGACTGTGGGGCTGGCTCTTAAAAACTACAAACGAGGGGCTGCAGGAGGCTAGACAAAGAAGAACTGTTGTACTCGAGATTGGCCCAAAACTCAGAGATGACCCAAATCATTTGGGAGACAATTAGTAGGACTTAGAAAGGATACAGAGTAAAGAGGGAGGCAGCGTGAAGCTAAAGGAGATAGTGCTGAACTGGAGAAGGAAGACCACAGTGGGTCTTGTGGCATACCCATGCATTTGGGGATAGCAGAGACTCATATGGATGGCTTCTGGTGGAGGAGCAGGGGGGAGGGTTGTGGTGGGGGCAAAAGGGGGAGTGGGGAGAAGGACTCAGGTTTCTCAAGGGACTGGCCATGGGAAGTTTGACCATGCTCCAGTGAGTATATAGGCAACATAAATTGAACTTTCTTGCTTCTTCCTTTTTGTGGGAGGCAGAGAAGTTCACAAGGGTGGGAAGGCAGAGCTGGAAGGACTGGGAAGTGAGTGTGATCCTGGTGCACGATGAGAAATTCCCAAATAATCAATAAAAATGTTATGTTGAAGGAAAGTGTAGCAGGAGCTGGCCACAAAGTCTGATCAGTCCTACCTCAGTTCTGGAAGCCATGAGTAAATTTCGCAGGAAGTAGAGCCAACCCTCACACAAAGCCCATGTTAGTCGGGACTAAGATTCCTCAAGGAATTAGGTTCCATTGGAAGCTTAAGAGCCCACAACATAGCCGTAGCCACCCCCTAAGAGCTAAACATCGGAAAAAAGACGTCTGAAGCTAATGGTGAAACTGAGCCCTTCCAAGCCTACATCTACTGTTTTGTTTTGTTTCTTTTTTCTTTATGGCAACTTGTTTTTGTGTTCTACTGCTATTCCTCTCACTGGCATGTGGCCCAGTGTGTTCCATATCCACGTTTCAATCATTCACCCTCAACTTTGTACTTAGATAAAGTGGATTTTATAAACTCTCAACACTTTCTTGTGGGCTTTGAGGGTGCCAAGAGGGTTTTCCCCTCACATCCTTCCCTTGTTGGTGCTCTTTACAGCTCTGTGAATTGAAGGCAAAATGCACGGCAGATTCTCTCTTTTGAATGCCTAAGCCAAGGAAAATTTATGCATAGGGAAATTGATATTCCTAAGACATCACTTACTAAATTGATATTACAGGGACTTAAATTTCTTTGCAGAATTGAGAGTGCCGAGGGCATACATCTATGTATCTTAAACATTCACAGAAATATGAATACTTTTATTTATTCTTTCAAAGAAGATTAAACCTTAACTGCATTAGGGTGTATAATGGGTTTAAGGTTAAATCTTCTTTGAATACATAATTCACACATTAATAAGCAAAAGTGAAGTCTTTGTTAGGCTCAGCGTCACACACTGAATATTTGCCATAACCAATGCAATGTAAGAACCCATAGCAGAGTAATGGCTTGTTTTCTTTTATGAACAGGACTTCTAGTCACTGAAGAGCCTAGAAGTTTTGATACTCTCATCTCATGTATTCTGCCTAAGCTAACTTGGAGTACAGAAAGAATAATTATGGATATTAATACTATACAACATAACATTAAGACATAACCCACAAGACTGCACAGTACACGTTTTCAGGGGACTCAGAGCACACAATGTGCCTTATTTAATTCCACACTCCTGAGATTTACTCTGTTCAACTCAGTAATCTTTGGTCTCTAGCATCACCAGAATTATTGACCCTGGATCCCTAGGGTCTATGCATCCTGTGTCTTGTCCCTAAGTGTGTCTTTAAATAAGTGTATGTTCTTGCCCTGTAATTTTAAAGGTGCAACTAAATTTATTTGAAAGTTACTCTTGAACCCCAGTGATTATATGGCACAACACTTCTGTGAGCCAGAGGAGGCCAAGCTGGAGGCGTTACAGATCATAACCTATGACTTAGACTAGAAATTATGACACTATACATGCTAGACTTTGGCTCTTGTCTTCCTACATGAAAAAAAAAAAAAAGCAAGTTCAGTAAACTCTCTCAATGATTCAGAGAGGTTCTTCTTAAGTGACCTCTAGATGTCCAGTGAGATGTCTCTGAATATCCTTGCTCTAAAAGTTTAGTTTTGCTGAATTTGTTTGAAAACAATTGCCAGCTTTCGGTTACTGTAAGTAATGTCTGAGGTGATTGTCTTACAAAGTGGGAAGATTTTCTGTAGCTCATGGCTTTAGGGGTTTCGGGACATAGCTACCTGGCTCTGCTTTTTTGATCTTTTGGTGGTATGGTACACTGTGGTGATACCAAATGTCACCATATTTCTTTTAGGCATTTCTTTGCCCTTAACCAATGAGTGTAAATGCCAATAGTAGGGTAATGGTTTGTTTTCCTTTATGAACAGGACTTTTATAACCAAGGATGGGGAGGTCCTTTTCACCGATGACCAGGAGCTGAAAGAGAGAGAGAGGAAGGGGCAGAGACCTAGCATCTCTTTCAAGGCCTGCCCCAATGACACCATCTTCCACTATGCCTCACCTCCTAAAAGGACCACCATTCCCCAGTCATAGTATCCCAAGGACTAAGTCTTTAATGCATGGACATTCGGGAGACATTCACGATATAAGTTAGAGCATCATTTAATACTCCACTCAGGAAAATACTGGCCTTGTGCCCATCCATTTTGGCATGCTTATTGTCCTTACTCATCTCATGCCATGTTGGTGAGACGTTGTGGGTGAAAACTCCCTGATTCTCTGGGTCTTCCAATGCCCCCACTCCCTCCTCTTCAGAATTTCCTAAGTCCCAGATGTGGGAGTTGTTTTGTAGATGAATCGATGAGGCCTCCATTCTACACAAAGAATTCCAGGCAATTAAGGAATGCTGAGAGCTAGAAAAAGTCTTATCCAGGGAAGAGTACACCAATTGGCTACCCAATACCAGATTGTCAGCCGTAAAAGCATACATGGAAGTAAGAGTATATACACCAGTATATAGATCAGTATATAGAACAGTAAATACATGAAATATATTTGAGAATATACATTCATGCAATAACAAATAATAAAAAAGAGGCCATGAATCAGAAAGAGATCAAGGAAAGGTATATTGGAGAGTTTGGAGGGAGAAAAGAGCATGGAGGAATGATGTAATTATATTATAATGTCAAACATAAAATAAATAATTAAAAACTAAAAAATAAAAAATCCCCAAATAACACCCTCCCCACAAACCAAAACCAAATGCATAGCAAACCACAGGCAATCACTCAAGTTCCAAAAGTATAATCTGAATCAGAGGGAATTCTTCCTCTAATTGAGTTTTCTTTTAAAATACTTTCCCTTTGGTTCTATCACAAGTCTGCGGTTGTTGCACTTTAAACTGTAACTGCTGCTCAGGGAGTATGCTCCACTGAAACCACACGTGTTTTGCTTCTCACAATTTTCTTCCATCAAACTCCACTTTGTTACTGATGAGAGCAGACAAAGGCTTTCTGTAGGAGACATGGAGCTTAAGATGACGGGAAATACATCTTCAGACCTAATGTGATCTTAATTCTAGGCCTCTCTTTGCCTGTCTTTAATGACCTTTAAATAAGAAATTAGGATGTCGAGTTCCGAATGGATTAGATAATTTGGTTCATTTGAAATACACTTCTGTATTTTATTTTTAGGAGAAATGTTTGCTTGTCAGTGACAAAACCATGTTGGTTTTCTAGGTCTTATTTGATAGTGTGATTTATGAGGCCGAGGAAGGCAGAGCAACTGGGGAAGAAATAACATTTCTGAGCAATTGCTAAGAATGAAATATTGTGTTGTTGTTTCAGGTTTCCTGAGTCTGCAGTTTCTGTTTTGAAGAGCCAACACCTACGGCAGAAGCTCCTTCAGTCTCTGTTCCTTGACCAGGTTTATTGGGAAAGTCAAGGAGGCAGGCAAGGCATTGAGAAGCTTATTGACGTGATAGAGCGGAGAGCCAGGATCCTTATCACCTACATCAACGCACACGGGGTTAGAGTATTACCTATGAATGAATGACAAATGGCTTTCTGCCTTGAGGGCTATACATGTGTCACATTTGGTTTTTCTTAAATAAAAGATATCAACCTTAAGTGGTTCTAAGAATGAGGTAGCATAGTTGAATGCATGAAACTGACGCAGTTTATATCATGAACTGAGTTTTAAAAGTTTGTAGAGTTTAAAGGTATGCAGATTCAAGAAGTTTCAGAATAACATATTGCTTGTAAAATGCCTGATGATATTTTTTCTTAAGACTCTGGTATGCGTCTCAGCATCGTCATTGCATAATGACCCAAATGATTATTCCTACTGATGTTTAAACCATTTTCTTGTCATTTGAGGGAACAGTATAAACCAGAGACACTGGCTCTTCTAATAAACCATTCCCATGATGTTTGACTGACCTGACCAGCTGCTAGCAATGAGTTGATTGGCATTGTCTTATTGCTTATGGTTACAACAGCTTTCCCAACATTATCCAGAGGCAATTGTACATCAGGAAATTGAGGCATGATCTGCAAGAGCAGCAGTCTTGAAACACCTTCTAAGTAAACATGGTAGTAGATTCGGTACAAATGACCAGTATATTTTCTAGAGTCTAAGATAATCAGCTACCTCTGAACAACAAAAATCTATCCTTTCCTTTTTAAGAAATTTATTGACAACATAGAAATATCCATATGTAACAATCGATATATTAGTTAAATCTGTTGTCTCAATTTTGATCTGATTTATGACTTGTGGTTAGAAAACTAAAAAGTTATGAGGCATGTTGTTACCTGTTTGAAAATTTACTTGTAAAATCTCTTAATGTTCTTATTGGTTGCTTAGTTTAAAAAAATAATTAAGGTTTCATGTAGTTAATAGTTAAGTCCATGCTGGTTTTGAACTCCTTATGCATCAGAGGATGAGCTTGGTCTTCTGATGTTCTGTCTCCCAAGTGTTGGGATTACAGATAGGTAGTGCTCAGGGTCAAACTTGGGCCTTCAGTCATGCTAGATAGACGCTGTATGACTAAAGCCCATAACCCCAGCCCACTTTTAATGAATACTTAACAATTTGTCATTTTTTATTTTATTTTTTTTTATTATTCTTTTTTTTCCAGACAGGCTTTCTCTGTGTAGCCCTGGCTGTTCTGGAACTCACTCTGTAGACCAAGCTGGCCTTGAACTCAGATATCCGCCTGCCTCTGCCTCCCAAGTGCTGGAATTAAAGGCATGTGCCACCACTGTCTGGCAACAATTTGTCACTTTATAAAGGATATACTGTAATTTCTGAAGTTTTTTTTTTTTTATCATAGAGGACTTCCTTGGTATAATTAGGTTTCATCTGATTCAACTGATTATCTAGGTATTGACGATAAGTTCAGATATTAAATATATTATATAGATCAGTTCAATACAAGAAGTCTTAATGAAACCCAACACACATGACTGGATTTTCTCACAGAGAAAACACATGGATAGAGAGCATATGGCAACAAATTCGGCAAAATATTTTTTTCTTTTTGTTTTTGTTTTTTTTTTTTGTTTTTTTTTTTTCGAGACAGGGTTTCTCTGTGTAGCCCTGGCTGTCCTAGAACTCACTCTGTAGACCAGGCTGGCCTCGAACTCAGAAATCCGCCTGTCTCTGCCTCCCAAGTGCTGATATTAAAGGCGTGTGCCACCACCGCCCGGCCAAATTAGGCAAAAATTAAATCTCAACTAATTCTCCCCCAAATCTCTCTACCAGATCATTCATTAATTTGGAAGAACTAAGACACAGAAAGTTCATGCTCTGAGTCTTTTGTCCTGGGAGAATTTGCCAGGTCATCACTTATCCTTCTTATATGGAGCCCTCGAATCTAGAGCAAATTATGCCTCTCTTGCTTTCAGCTCAATTACCCCTTATTTGAAAGGTTATTTGAAAGATTAGCCAGGTATAATGGTACAGATCTGAAATCCCAGCACCCAGGAAGCCATGGAAGGCTTGCGAGTCTGAAGCCAGTCTGGTCTTCATATTGATATCCTGTCTGAAATGTGCCCCTCTCTTCATAAAAGCTGATTTACTGACTTTTTCTTCTTTTGGAAACTTTAAAAAAATAAAAAGTTACACATTTTTTATCACATTTCTTGTCTCTCTTTTTTTTCAGTTCTGTTCCTAATGCACACAACATTTTCTGTCTTCTGGTGAAGAATAATTTGATATTGATGTGAACTTTTAAAAACATAGCAATATAGGCTACATCACAGAAAAAACACTTATGTAGATCATAATTGATACAAACACACCAACTTGTCAAAATGTTAAGTAGAAGAGAAGGCAGATGAAGGAAAGAGGCATCCACTGACTCTCTTGTTTCTGCTTTTCAAGACTCATGTCCAAGCACTGCTTTTACCATCCTATGTTTCCTTTCCCTTGGTGTGTTGAACTTTGTCACATTCTCTGCAGTCCTCTCTACCGTGACCTGAGTATGACTGTGGGCCCTGGCGAGTCCCCACGTTGGCTGCTCTCTATGAGTTTTGTCTCACAAATCATCTTAATTATCCTTGTGAGCACTTTGATACCCCCACTTGATCTTGAATTAAAAGATTTCTGCCAAGTTGTCTCATGCCTTATCAAGACCACCTACATTCATCTTAATACTTTATTTATTTTTGCAGAATTTACCATTTTAATTCACATTGTGATATTAATTACAGGCATTCTGACTTTTTAAAAATCTTGCTTTTATGCTCTCAAGTTAGGATGCTGCTGTGCAGGCTGGCCTACCCCAGATGGGTCTGATGGGTTTTTGCCTAGTTATTTCAACATGCTTAATTCTAAGCAAAAGGCACAAGAACATAGATTATTTTTATAACTTATCTTTCAAGGATTTATTTTTCCTCTTTATTTGTGTGTATACATATGTGTACACGTGCATGTGTATGCTGTACCCATGGAAGCCAGAAGAAGGACATCAGAACCTCTGAAGCAGTTGTGAGCTACCTGACTTGGGGTCTTGGAACTAAGGTCCTCTGGAAGAGCGGAGTGTGCTCTCAACAGCTGGGCCTCTCTTCAGCCTTTACATTCATTTTTTTAATGATTTATTTTGTTTTGTAAACAGTGAGTAATTGATGGTGCATTAGTTTTGAATAATAGCTGCAAGCCAAGCTCTGAATTCTAATAAGTGGCATTCTTCTCTCGTTAAAATGATGAGAATGTTTGTGTATTTCAGATGTGCTCAAAAACTACTGTGATTTGGTACATAGTCGCCCATTATGTGGTTTATTTGCCCTAACAGATGTACAATAGAAGAATTTACCTTGGCTCACATACAAGAGCTTATTCTGGTGTGACCTGTTTTCCTTTTAGCTGATATAAAAATGCACATGTGCCTCAGACCCTGTAATAAAATGCTACAAATTAAAGTTGTGTACTTTTTTTCTGATATATGAGTTAGTTTTCAAAAGAAAATACAGTACCACTCCCCTTTGGAACAGTATACTACAATCTGTCTCTGCTTTATACTGTCTTTGTTTTAATGCCCA
Source organism: Mastomys coucha (assembly GCF_008632895.1). Lineage (NCBI taxonomy): Eukaryota > Metazoa > Chordata > Mammalia > Rodentia > Muridae > Mastomys > Mastomys coucha. The sequence goes on from NW_022196898.1 coordinate 29,044,646, forward strand.
AATATTCTGTTTAAAATGGAAAACAGAATAAACAATGAACTTCAAAAGTATGTTTGTTTGTTACTTCACCAATGGAAAAAAAGGGGCAATTTAAAAGTTAAGATGCCTGCCTGGGTCAAGTGTGCAGGCATGTGTGCACGAATTTGATGTCATAATTCATGATCTCTATGCTTTGTCTCCATGTACATATAGCATCATACTATAGGGTTGACAAAAAAAAATAGCTAACAGATTTCATCCCTCTTAGGAGGAGACTTTTGGTTAACTTTCCATGGTTGCTGTGAGCTTAAACAGTAGCTTAAATTCTTCTTCCTTTGACTCCTCTTTAATAAGTTTGTTGAGTACTTAGGGAGTCGATAAAAATGTAAAATATTCTAGACTTATTCTTAAAGTATTTATATCTGTGGACTTGAATAATAGTATTTATTCTACTGTACCTTTAAATATGCATTGCATTACATGTAATGAATAAAATATTTAGATAGAAATTTATTTGCACATTGTCTTATGAAAAATTAATGTTTATTTGAATGCAGACTATTTAAGTCACATTTAATGTACTAGTTTGAAAAACATGTTGAAATCATATATATATGTACATATATATATAAATTTGATCTCTCTCTCTTCTCTCTCTCTCTCTCTCTCTCATAAAAAATAAGTAATATAGTCAAGAACCAGGTTGGTGGAGTCCAAGGTATTCAATAGCCTGTGGTACCATGAAGGTTTGAATAGCCTGTGGCGATGATGGTTTGAATAGCCTGTGGCACATGATGGTTTGAGTAGCCTGTGGCACCGCGATGGTTTGAGTAGCCTGTGGCACCGCGATGGTTTGAGTTTGAGCCCAAGCAGTTGGAGTCTCACTGGAGAGCACAGCAAGCACCTTGGATAGTGTGTTCCAGACTGACTGTTCTCCATAGATGTGTTATAGAGGCAAGGATGGTGTGTGCTTGGAATCCCAGAATGTAAGAGTTGAGTCAGAGTGACTTCAAGTTTGGGTCAGCCTGGACTACAGTCAGACCCCCTCTCAAAAACAATGAAGGATTCAGAATGCAAGAACTTTCACTTTATGAGAGATTATTTTGATTTGTTAGAGAACTTATCTGAAATCAGAAATAGCCTACTGTGACTTTGGCATGTTCTTGCAATGTTAGGCTTGATTTTCTACCGAATGATTATTGAACAGAATTTTAGAGAAGAGGTTAGCTTGTAGATTCATGTTCCATAGAAATATGTTTTTCCTGGTGGAAGAAACAAATGTAATCATTAAAATTTATTACCATGTTGGACACTAACCAGTTTTATATCTACTCCAAATATTTTATAATATGGCTTTTAAATGTTTAGCTTTAGAAATATTTTAAAATGAACTTACCACTGTAGTAATGCTGTATTTATTATTTGGATAAAATACTTTATAAGAGTTTATATTTTCTTAAGAATCAATTTTATCTTTTAGAAAATTTTGCTTTAATAAACTTCTAATTACTGTTGTATACTTTTATCTTTTTGAAAGTTATTATTTGAATTTTTTGAAAAGTTCACTTAACCAAACTCTTAAGGCATAATAACATAATTTTATAACTGAATGATTTCATGGATTTAGCATTTGTCCAACTCCCACACTGGAAATAAACATTTAATGAAAGAAAGTGACTTAATTTGCTCCAATTTAGGCAGATGGTTGGTCTAGATTCCTCACTATTCTGATATAGAAAGTTAAAGAGTGAAAAACCAGTAAATGCAATTATTAAATATATACTTAATATATAACATTATATATACATATAAAATATACCATATATATAAAATATATCATATATATATTTTAAATATATAACAAGGAATCTTAACTTATTGATCCTAAATATTTAATTTTGTAAATTTTCAGGGGCAGAAATAGAGTTTTGATAATTTCTTGGCATAGTTATTTGTCCATCTACCATATTACCCTTTGTACTAAGCAATGCAAATGTTGAAATTAATAAGCAACATTCATTGTACTAATCCTTAATCAAGACCCATGGTTAAACTTTAAGTTCTATCTTTAGCAATCAAGTTTAGAAGACAAATTTTATTGAAAATTATCCAAAATTAGAACTAAATTTTGAGCCTGCAATGTTTAAAGGGACTTTGTTCTTTTAGTGAGTTTGAGTCTGTCTTCCATTATTAGCTATTACTGTTCACAATGATTATCCCATGCCATCTGGCAGCTGGGAGACAGATCCAATTTATTATGTCCTGTGTGCATCTCTATGTCTAGAATGGTATTATACAACTTAGTGGCCATAAACTCACACCTCAAGTAGAACTTCATTCACTTGTGTTCTGTATTATAACAATAGCATCAAACAGTTTTGAGCTCTGAATCACCTTGAGGAGCTGTTGAAATTAGTCTGTTCAATATTTCTGCCCATAATATCAGTAGGCTCTCAGACCCATAGGTACCCACTTATGAATGGGAAGCTCTTCCCTCTTGGGTTGACAGTTTCTGAGAGTTAAAACGCTTGCTTTCCAGAAAAATTAGGAGGGTAATAAGTTATAATACAAACATAAGAAAGATCATCACTTAATAGAGTAATTACTTGTCTACAAAACTGGAAACTGAACTTTAGAGGAAATAGTTTATAAACTTTTTATTCACAAATATAAACTGATGAATCATTTATTGTTAGTAATTCTTACATATTTTTAGTCAATGCTATGAGTTACCAATCTACTAACACAATTGTAGCATGTCATTTGCATTTACTCCATACTTTAACTTATTAAAACTCTGATTTATTTGTTCTTATTTAAAAATAATCAAAAAACTATGGTCTGTTTTGGAGTAGGAGAAAAATAAGAAAAATAATAGAAATATGTGGTATCAAAATGAGCAACTTGATTATTACTCAATAGTTTACTGCACATTAGTAATGTTTCCACATTTAATTTAACAATTCTCTAAACAAATTTATGAACTTTTGCCAATGGAGTTATTTCCTTAACATTGGAAAAAGTTTTAAGACCATGTGACCTGTATCTTTGAGTCTCAGAAGCACTGGCTGTCTCATTCCTGTCACCTTTGCCCCTTCCCATTTTACACACAGCTGTCTCCTGTCAGAATATGGCATCTTCCCTACTTTTTAAGCTCTTTAGTCCCCTGGGATGGGGTTCTGCTGTAAGAAAGGCCTGACTCAGAGTGCTGGCAGTCTGTCTCAGAGCCTAAAAATGCACATGCTGAGTGAATGAATCTCAGAGACTCTTCCCTGTCAGCAGTACACTGGGCATCATCAACCCCACATTTCTATTCATTGTGGAAAGGTTGAATAGCCCTGTACCCCCACCCTCTAAAATGTACTTACTTTGATTGTTAAAAAATGTGCATAATTATATATGCATTAAAGAATCCTCATGCATTGTCTTTCTAAAAGAAATGCGATCTATATTTCTTAAGAGTACTTGTCAGTACTTTCTACGGTTTTTGTGATACTGGACTAAAAACTGAAGCCAGGCTCCTGGTCCCATTGTGGCTCTCATTCCATGTTGCAGCATCACTGGCTACCACACTAGTTTAGCAGGCAAGACGGTCTCTGTGACAGCAATGGGTCTATAAGCCAGACTAAAAGCTGTGAGTTTAAAGGTCTACCAATTATTTCTTTAGCTTCAAGGTGATATGCATTATTTGTTTTATAAAGTGTCATATATTATTGGCTCAGCTTGCATTAAAGAGAATAAGACACTTGTTTCTTAATCTCAGGAGTATTAGACTTTGAGGTCAATACAGTTGTTTTTGTTTTTTAAGCTTTGTAGCATTTTAATAGCAACAACAACAAACAAAGATCTAGACATTCTTCTTAAATTGGAGAAAATCTGTTATGATTAAGCTTATAAGCCTCAGATATTTTTAGAGAGGAAAGGAATAGCTTAAAGTTTCATCCACAAAAGACTCAATATTAATCTCTTTTAACCAGTTAACATGGCAGTTAAAATGCAAGGCAGCTGCTAATGTGACAATACTAATTATTTACTAAGTATTGTGATAGTTCCTGTCTCATTCTTTTGTGTCACTTCGTCTTTTATAGGGATGCTAAAAACATTGTCTCCAGTGAGAGGGGGATGGTGTGTGTGTGTGTGTGTGTGTGTGTGTTTAAGATTTGTTTATCTATTATATGTAAGTAAGATTTGTTTATCTATTATATGTATGTATGTAGCTGTCTTCAGACACTCCAGAAGAGGGCGTCAATCTTGTTACGGATGGTTGTGAGCCACCATGTAGTTGCTAGGATTTGAACTCAGGACCTTCGGAAGAGCAGTCGGTGCTCTTAACCGCTGAGCCATCCCTCCAGTCCCCGGGGATGGTGTGTTTTAATAAGAGTGGCATGGTAGGACCAGGAGCAACAACTCTCTAATTAAGACAGAACTTCCTAGTTAAAACTACACTGTAGTGTGGGTTTTCTCCACTGGAGACATTTTAATCCCAAGGGCCCTTGGGATGGCAGCTGTTATGTGCAGTGTAGTTTAGCTGTGTTCCAGTTTGTTTTCTGTTGCTGTGACAAACATCACGATGAAAGATTCTTGGCGGAAAAAGGGTTTATTTGGCTTACACTTCCAGGTAACTGTCCATCACTGAAGGGAATCAAGGAAACTCAGGCAGGAGCCTGGAAGCAGGGATGGAAGAGGGAAGCTCTTTATTTGCTTCTTCCCAGGCTCACACTCAGCCAGGTGCTGCCAGTGATGGGCTAGGCCCTCCTATGTCAGTTGTCAATAAAGAAAATGCCTCCCGGACACGGCTACAGAGCCAATGTGATGGAGGTAACTGTGCTGAGATTGTCTCTTCTCAGGTATGTCAGGTTAATAACCAAGATTAGCTGTCACAAGCAGTTTCCTTGAAAACTAAGATTAGTCCTCACCTGATCACTCTCTTCAGGACAGAAGTAAAATATCATTCGGGAGACACACACCCTCCTGCCCAGCTGAGAGCCACTGCCTAGATACTAAATTTCTCATAAAAGACAAACTATAACTGTGATGTCCTCACAGTTAGCTTATGAAGGTATCTCTCTATGAAATTCCATGCATCAGAATCTTTTGTCTCCCTGTATGACACCAGGGAGAAATTCAGAGAAAGGAGAGGGCTTAAGGAAATCATCACAGGAAGCAGCCACTTGCCATTGAGGAGAGAGACACATTGGAGGCTCTGAAAGATTCTAAATGAGGAATAAACCTGGGAGCCTGTGGCAAAGCAAAGGATGGTTTGTGGCTGCTGGTAAGAGTGCTCATCCCCTGCCCTAGGACTCAGAACCTGTATTTCTTGAGTACTTTTCTGTCAAAGAAACTCTTTCTTAGGGCTTCATCAGTCTTTCCAAAACTCTCCTGATAGAGGTTCAAAGAAGCAGAAGTATTTTGTTGTGAGGAACAGAACCAGCAGATCACCCCTAGAGAGGGACTGCTGAGCCAGGACACAGTCAACTGCCAAGTGGGTCCTGCAGAAAGAGTAGCAGTGGTAAATGGGGGAAACATAGAGCCTCGGTTGGGGCAGACACGTTAGTCAGCTTTCAGTACTACAATGAAATGCTAGAGGCAACTAACTTATAAGGGCTAAGGGTTTATTTACATTGGTGATGGTTGTGCGATGCCAGTCCAACTTCACTGTTCCTATATCTTTGGGTCTCTAATGAGGATGGAACATCATAAAAAGAGTATATAGTAGGGCAGGCTAATTTGTGAGTCTGGAAGCAGGAAGGATGAGAAAGGAATGATGGTCTCACATTTCTCTTTAAGAGTACAGTACCAATAACCTTGAGAGTCTCCCATCAGGTTCTACCCTTCCCTGTAGTGTTACTCAGGGGGATTGAGCCTTTAATACAGTGAGCTTTGGGAGCTTCTTATCCAAATCATAGCCCTAAGTAGACAAAGGAACAAACCCGTAGCAGTAAGTAGACAAAGGAATGCTGCAAAAAACAGACATACCATTAAATCTCAGTGACTTCAAACAAAGGGGATTTCTTCTAGCACACATCTATCATAGGAAAGTTTTACACCCAGCACTCAGATGTTTTCATCTCTATGCCCGAGAGGAAAAAAATCTGGAAGGAGTGTGCCACTCCACACATTGGATACAAAGCCTGCAAATTAGAACTCTCTGGTGAATGACTAAGTACAGCACATGGCGAAAGGTTCAGGTGTTGAGTCAAAATAGCCTTAATGTTGTACTGCTGCATCCTAATAAAAGTGTTCTGGGAACTGAGCACCTCAACCCACTGCACCACTGACTTCCTTGCTGTAGCTGATAGCCATGCGACTTCCCAGGAAAGTCAGTCTTTTGATGGGGGGCGGGGGAAGGGTTCTATTTTCTGTCATAGATGATTGGTTCAAAATTAGACTACTGATTTAAATGAGCCAATCAGAACATTTCACTCAGAATGTTGACGTCATATAAGAAAATAAAAAATTTCAGAGTTGAAAACCAAACCAATAATAATCTGCCAAATTTTTGAGATCTTAGTCAGGCTTCTGCTGAGCTGCAAGAGACGTATAAAGAAGAGATGATGGGGACAGTGGAGATGGCAAGAGAGTTAGGTATGGAAGGATAGAGGGACAAATGAAGACTATGGACACTAAACTCTCAAGCTGCAGAGCTAGATCCCTGCTACCCCCACCTCCTCCCATCCTGGTTTTTGAAGGAGCAAGTGAAAGGCTTGTTTTCAGTCTCTTAAACCCTCACTTACTGTGGAAGAAATTTACCCATGTTGACTAGAGAATAAGCATGTGATTTTTCTCCTCCTCCTGCTACAGTTTACTATGATTGGCTAATGCTCTCTGTCCTGATTTTCGAGGCAGCCATTTTAGAGAGTGATGCTAGATGTACTGTCTTCAACTGAATGTCTGCCCTCAGCTTCCTTTAGTGGTCTCTGTCCATGTTTGTGGGTATAGACACAAGAGGGACTGTCATTCTCAGCAACCTGAGGTGTTCCCTTAAACTTTAGGGAACTTGATTCAAGTCAAAGTGGGATTTGTGGCTTCAGTGCTGGACTGGGAAGCTTATGGAGCAGATTTGGTAGATGTATTGATATCAGTTTCAGTACCAGGGCTAAGAGACAGAGGTGATCTGGAGAACGGAAGACATGCGGTCAATCATGGGCCCGGGTTTCTCAAAGAAATGTGGCATCACCTCATGGGCTGTCTGCAACAGTCACATATAGGATCCTGGTAGGGTTAAGTTTATTATCTTAAAGCACTATCAAGGAATGTAAGTAAGATCACAAGGTGGTTTCTGAGGCATCTGATAGAATTCTAATTGATAAGGCAAATATCTAGAGATGCAGGAAGATAGGATATCTTCACTGTGAGCAAAGTTAACAGCCTTGTTTGGGATCCTAAGGTCAGGCCTGAGGAAGAAGCTGAGGCCCTACCCAAGGTCATGTACATTCAGCACTTAAGCCTGTTCTTTATTACTTGAATATAAAATGTCTATAAAATTAGAGGACATTAACTCTATGCCAGCAAATGTTAATTTTTAGTGCAGCAATTCTTGGTTTTCAGTTGGCTTCAGTCCAAGTCCGGAGTGAGGGCTCTTCTCCCTTTCCACATCCACAAATTACCTGTCTTTCCCCTGCCCCAGCTTCCACTAAATGCTATATTTATTCTCTTGTCATGTTTTGTTTTTTTTTGACAGGTTTGAATGTATTTTTCAGAAAAGCTGTCTTGTGATAGGCTTGTGTTCCCGTGAACTGGGCATATTGCAGGAAGGGGTGGTGGGAGATGTGGAGAAGAATTTAGCAAACCCTGTAAGACTTTTAAGCAGGAGGGAGTCAAGGTAAGAGCTATGATGGGTGTGGTTTTCAAGAGTTTTTCTATGTGAGTGTGGGTCACTTTAAAATTCTTAGGAAATGTGCTAATTTATGAGAAAAACATTACTATGAGATACAATTTCAAAAAAATTTTTTAGAAATACAGTATAAAAGGAGCTGCTTCAGGGTTTAGATCTATTTTCCTCATCTGTCACATCAGTAGTCTTTAAAGAGAGTTATGTAAACTAGAGAAGGTCACTGAGGACACATCAAAGGAAAGACTCAGAGGGACATGCACTTGTACAACCATGCTCATACTTCTACATGTATGCTCATGCACACACACACACACACACACACACACACACACACACACACACACACACCAAATTCAAATGAATTAGATCTTTCCCCCTTTCTTTCTATTAATGAGCAGGCTGATTTCTCTTTATGGTTAAGACAACTTACTTACTAGTTTCTGGCTGGAGCTGTGAACTCAGGTTGAGGGGCCCAAAACCCTGAGTTGTAACTCACACCTCAAGGCTTCTGACACAGGGGGTTCTCAGGTTGTGATGATGAAAGACTTTGCTTCAGTTGCTAATGTGATTTCTCTACTGCTTTATTCATTCATTCATTCATAATACCAACGTTTACTGAGTGCCGGCTATGTGTCAGGGCTGCTTTTGGTCTCCTGAGAAAGCAGGAAGCAGGCAGTTAGGACTTTCCTCATTGGCCATTTATCTTCTTCAACTTAACACCAGTGCGTCAGTGGAATAACAGAAGTTAGGAGCATTCATTCTAAATGGTGCACACATCATGAAGACTAATTTCACACAGAGTTCCCTTAGTTTTCCAGACTTCAAAGGTCCCTACAAGGAAAGGAAGCATCAATGTTCAGATGTCCTTGAGTATGCAATGTAGATCTCTTAGATCAATCCAAATGTTCATGTCTCCTGTCGCCAAGGCTCTTCCCTATCAGCAATGGTGATCTCCCCACCATTCTACTGTCTGGTCTTCTTCCACTTGCTCTTAGGGAGAAAAAGCTCCCAATAAATCACAACAACAACTACAGAAAGAAAGAATTTGGGTGGCCGCCAGGCTTGCTAGTGAACTTTCAAATCAAGGAAATGTTCTAAAAATCAATATTTAAAGAGCGTACTTGGCACGGTGTTCTGCCCTGAATGAAATGGATGGTGTTTGTGAAGAGGAAGACGAATGTGAGGACAGCCAAGTTCCAGGGCTGTCCTCTGTGAGCTGCACCAGTCCCTAGAACTTCCCCCAGTGGCCAGCATCCTTGTGTTTTGTGTCTAAGTACTTTGCAAAATTGCTACCTTTGTTTCATCTTTTTTTTTTTTTCTAGAAGCCTCTTCAATATGGTTTCTGTTTATTGAAGTAACTTCTCTGCACTGTCTGGATACTTCACCTTCATATAATTTGTAGTGCTGCTTCTCTTTTTCACTAATGTTTGCTCTCTCCTCTGCTGGGCCCCAGAGGTGCAGTCTTTGACAATCTCCCATTCCCCTGCTTCTTCTTCCCTTAACACATGGGCAATGTTTCTTCTGGGCTAGTGTTCTCAGGCAGATACACAACATTCTACCTCTGAGGGAAGAAACAGAATTGGCTTCATTGTTTTCGAAGATATCTTGTGTGTGTGTGTGTGTGTGTGTGTGTGTGTGTGTGTGTATGCACTTATATTTTGTAGTGAGACATGACCTCAATATATAGTGCAGGCTGGCCTTAATCAGTCCTCCTTAGGGTCCTCCTGTCTTAGCTTTCTGAATATTAGGATTACCATGTATATACTGCTTGCTATGTTAGGATTTTACTTATTAGTGCTTTCTATTCTCCAAGGGTTCTTTACACAGATGTTGGATGCCATCAAAGGAACAAGGGCACACAGTGGGAAACTGAGCACAAGTGTAAAGCTGACACATAGGGACGTGTTTGGGTTACCAGGCCTTTTATGCTACACATTTTTCATTTGCACTTTGAAGATGATTTCATATGAATTATTGAGAGTGGTGGCATGGAAAAAAAAAGTCACAGGGAAGATACTCTCTTAAAAATAATACCCCCTTAAGAATAATCACTGTCCTTGTCAGACATTCTTTCTATAATGAAAACAAACATGGTATCATGCTCTTCAGAAATCCTGTCTTCTTTTCAAAATTTACTTAAAACAAACAAACAAACAAAAACCTCCCAAACTCGCATATACTCATGGAGTACAAAGCAATATGCCTTAAAAATATCATATACACTGAATAAATTAAATCAACTAATACATCTATCACTCCTAACTCCATTCTTCACGTTAACTTACCTTAAACAGAAGCCAGGGGATCATGCACACAGGATCAGTTAGGTAGGTGTCAGCTGAACTGATTTGAAACCAAGTTCTGTCTAACTGTCACTTATGCTTGTGAAAATTAGGTCCTTCAAGTTTCTTCCCTCCATCCTGAGCTTTCTCCACCTTGCATCTGTGGCTTCCCTGAGAGAGCTTGTACCTTAGGCATGTAATGAGATAAACTGCAGAAAGCACAGCATGTGTAAAACTAATAGGCACCTGTGTGAGCCAACAGGACATTTGTGGTGTCTCTTGCATCTGTGGTACCAGTAAGGTATGTGAGATGGTGCTTTTCAGTGTCCCCTCCTACCAGGAGCTGATATTTAAAAGGATAAGTGTTAGGCATGCGCTTCAGGGCTGCTTGATTCCTAAAGACAGAGAGAACATGGACTGTCCTGTGCAAGCCGAGTTCCATCTGTCATGACGCTCAGTAGCATAAAATGAGGCCACAAGTAAAGTCAATACTTCTTTCTCTTCCAAGCCTCGATGAACATTTTTCTTGATGCCTTTGGATTCCCCTGGTAAGGAAATCACAATGTAAAGCCATTCTTTACATTTGATGTGAGTTTGAACAAAGGGCTGTGGGCCTTCTATGGTGTGAAAGCTGGCAAAGTTCACCGAACAAAAGAGACCAAAGCCCCCTTAAAATCACAGCATTCCACTTCATTTTACTTTGTGTTGTTATGTTAAAGATCAAATCTGCTAGTTTGCAAGTAGACATAATGGCCAGTGCAGAGCTGGTTGACTGGTTTGCTAGTGTGTTTCAAAGCAAGAAGAGGGGCAAAAACCAAGCCAGATTGAAATGCAGAAAATCAGCTCTGCTGGAAAGAAAGTCTTTTTTTTTCCCCCTTAGAGTACTAGAGATAAGTTTATTTTCAGGAATAAGAAGTGATACTTAACTTGATACTGTTGTTTTGATGGAAATATTTTTGAAGTGATATTGTTGTTTTCTGAAATATTGGATGGAAGCCTTAAAAATAACAATTAGACCACAATATATATCCAACAACTCAAAATCTACTTAGTTAAATTGTAGAGCCTTTATACTGAGTATTAAAGAAAATTGAAACTGTGAAAACACACACATAGCTCTTTTAGAGACAAATACAGATTTTAAGAATACGGGGTTTTCTGTGCAGCATTCTGATATTAGCAGGAAGAGAGTCAGGTAGCTGAGTCTGCTTTGTGACATGCATAGTAGAGCAACAGTCACGGCCTCACTCCAGCTTTCTTTTGTTGGATAAGGTACTTATTCAGACTATATTTCTTATAAAGTCGAGACAGTTTGTTAAGTTCATGCCTCTGCGGGAACAGAAGTGAGAGAACTCTTTCTCAAAATAATACTGAGATTAAAAAACACAAAAAACCAAAACCAAAACCAAAAACCAAAAACAAAAAAACTTTGAGACAAAAAGCCATTTATAAAATGTAACTGTTGAGACACAGAGTTCTGCAAATTATGTTCATCAGTTGTCTTCCCTGAACAGCAATTGATTTATACTTATTAATTTTTCAATCTCATTTAAAAAACAAAAACAAACAAATGGACAGACAGACTTGATATACCTGACTTCCAGCTAAGGATAGCAAAATACTTAAGCCATAAAGACACCAATGGTAAAATAAACACAAAAGGCCTGAGTACCAGACAATGGAGAGGAAAGAGATTCAGAAGCTAGGAGGTCTTCTAAAGAAATGTGGTCCTGAATATAGCAACATGAATATGAAACACATGTGTGTTAAGGAGTTCAGAAGGCCAGATGTCATGAATACCTTGCTGAGGAAATTGAATTTTTGTTATATTTCCAGTGAGAAGGACATCCAGATGATATGGAAAATGAATCTCGGACAGGCAAGGCTGGAAAGAAGTAGATAGACAAGAAGACTTTGAGGGGACAAGATAAGTAAGTTTGGAGGAGTAGAGATGAAGGATGAATTCATATTTCCTAAGTCTGAGCAACTGGATGGGGCTATTGAGATTTTAAGAATGACCTCTACATTGTGGGATTGAGTAGTCAGTTTCATAATAATGCTTGTCCTTCAGCCAGATGGGAAAGATGGATGAAAAAATGATTTGGTAAATAAAACCTAAACCACTATTTTGTTCAACACATGTAAATATGCATTCAAGTATGGGTCTAGAAAATAGAAAAGTAGTACACAGTACACAAAGGCCATGAGGCTCCGACTGTTGGGGTTTTGATGGGAGATGTGTCTGCTGTGGTGTTGCCCTGGGTCTTATAGGTTGTCTAGAAGCCCTTTGTCTTCTACCCACAATGAGACAGAAGTGACCTTTCCTGTTATGACAATCCAAAATACCCCTGGACATGACAAAATGCCCTCTGTCGAGCAAAGGCACCACCCAGTTGAGAGGCACTGATTTCAGAATATAATTGAGGAGTTGTTAAGATGCACAGGGAATTTTAAATCCACATAAATGGAAGAAATCACCCACAGAGTTTCAGTTCCATCAAAATATGTGCCAAGTAAGTGCCAAACCTTCCCACTGTGTTGGAACTGTTTGATAAAATATATGCTGACACTAACAGTTAACACTGAGGACATAGCCAAAGAAGAAAGCTCTACACACCACAATAACATTTTACTTTTTGAAAAAAAATAATGGCATAGAGCTTAGGTCTAAAAGTACGGAGTAGATCCTGCTGCAGCCCTGGACGAAGGGTTATGTGGAAATAGCCCCTGGGCTTGAATTTCAATATCTGCACATGAACTTTGCTTCACAAAGCAAAGATTCTTTGTGAAGAAAAGAAAATCTTCCAATAAATCCTGCACGATAGAAATGTGAAGCATCCATGACAGGTGGGCGTTATCTATCTGTCCTCTGACCATCGTTAACAAGAAAGCTCATTTTTCTGTCTATTGACAGGGGAAAAAAATTTCAAGTCAATAAAAATCCTGTACCAATATGCTATTTTGGGTGAAAGTTTAAATTTACCATACATGGCCAGCATAGAATCATAGAGAAGAGAGTAATATAAAAGCTGGCACTCAGGGTACTCCTTAGATGCGAAAAACAAATATCCCACATTTTAGGGAAATCACCTTCAGCATCTGTCAGCATGAACACACTAGTGAACATTAAGACTCTCTAAAATAAGTTCAATTCAAATGTAAAGAATTTAGGTACCACGAACCAAAGTTTATAGACAGAAGAAGCAGAAAAATTACTTTAATCAGCTGATCCAATAAATAAAACAGGGAGCTGTACAGATAATATGTGGAAAATCCTTAAAACACTAGAAGAAGCTTATTGATGGAAGTTAATAGGGTCTAGAACAAGAGATGACTATGGGGAAAAAAAGAAAATGAAATTCTGTTTTTCAAAACTGAATTCTTAAAATAACAGTTACGTAAGTTGAGTTATGAGCACAGAGCTCACAAAACAGCTGGTCATTGGAACAATGGACTATTCTCAGAGAATGCCTGAAGATAAGCTTGAATGGAAGGAAGCCTGGGGAGGACCTTTGTATAGTGGCTAGATCTACAAAGACAGCCTAGAAGAGGGGGGAGAGGTGGCTGGCTTAGGTGGAGCAATGTCTATACATTTCCATATCCGCCAACAGAGAAATACAAGCATAACTCATACCTCAATTTAGATAACAAGTTCAGCATAGGAACAATGTAAAAAAGCTTCGGAACATTAAAATGAACATGTATTCCAGACCAAGGTGAGGGGAATAGAGCCAGACAGAGAGGCCAGAGATCCATTCCTTGGGCTTGTGTTTGTCAAGCATGCTGGCAACCACTCAATGTTCATTCGGCTACTGGGTACAATCAAGTGGAAAAGGAAGCTTACTAAAGAAAGTTCTTCCTCTGAGGAGAACGCACACCTCATCTGAGGCCCATCTGCTTCTTCATAAACTTGTTTGATTTGGGATTTTTGTCTTTGATAACATAAATCACATCAAAGATCCCCAGTGCCCAAACTGTCACTCGCCATTATGAAATGTTGCTGTCCAATTTCTTCATTTTATTTTATTAAAGCAGTCAAGAATCAACTATACGTGGAAAATACTTTTTTTTTTTCTGGTTTCATGGACCTATGACAAAATCCAATATGGCCTTCAAAGTTGTATTAGGAGAATTCTAAGTGTACTACTAGGTTGGCTGAACACTGCATAAACTGTCAAGTGATTTGCTCTGACTCTTAGGAGTCTTACACAGATCTATCTGCCACTCTCATCTTCCTTGCCAGTTAAGGCTGGAGAGATTGCTCAGTTCCTAATGTGCTTTTGCATAAGCACAAGCTCCTGGATTTGGATAGTCAAAACCAATGAGAAAGTAGGCATGGCAGCAACTGAGCCCTAGGGGTGGGAAGGAGGGGTGAACACAGGAGGGGTGGGAAGGAGGGGTGAATGCAGGAGGGGTGGGAAGGAGGGGTGAACGCAGGAGTCCACGAAATGTTCACCCTGCCAGACAAATCAATGAACTTCTGACTTAGGGAGAGAGCCTGTCTTAAAACATAAGTGGAAGAGCAATCAAGGAAAGATATCCAATATCGATATTAGACGTGTACAAATGTGCATGCATCTCTCTCTCTTTCTCTCTTTCTCTCTCTCTCTTTCTCATACACTAAAGTATACAATTTTAGATTTATAGACTTAAATTTTAATTGTCCATGATGTTCTTATAATCTTCAGTTGGTAGTTTGACCTTCCATTTAGTTGCAGATAAACTCACTCTGTGATTTTGGCTTATCTGTTCTGTGAACTATCCTGTTCTAGCCTACTGTCATCTCTCATCTTATTTTAACTTTTCACATGTTATTTAACTTGCATTATGTTTCCTTATGCAGCCAATCACTAAATTTTGGTTTATGGTATAGTTGGTGAGAGTTTACTTTCAAGTAAGCTATTTTATTTTAATACAAAGATCATTTCTTTTGGTGTAATATTAATTTTGGTGTGATCTGTTTACTTGAAGTTGCATTTTTATTTTTTGTCATATTTCTGGTAAATTATCGTCTGTTTGCTCAGAACAGTAATAGCTAGTGTCTGTGGCTGCCAGATGATTTTTTTTTTTGTAATAAAAGCCAAAGCTCAATTTTATTAAACACTTTTTATGTGCAAGAATTTTCTATCTTAACACTTCCACACCCTGCTAGGAGAGGAGGGTGATTTCCACAGCCTCCTACAAAGAGCAGGAGACCAGGCTGAGCGAACCAGCAGGCAGCCCCCTTCAGATGGTAAGAAAAGGTGAGGCCAGTGTGGGGATCCAGTGCCAGTGGATTTTGCTGCTGGGTTATTTACTGTCTGTATGTTCACTCAGTTTTCGTAACAAGTCATAGTTGTTGTTATCACATTTTACATGAGAGATAAGGAAGCTGTTCTTCCTCTTAAGCCTCTGAGCTCAGGCCTTGACCTTGCCTATTCCTCCAAGGGTGATTGGGTAGCCAACAATTCTGTTCCCTTAAGAAATGATGGGAGAGACAATGCTTTTAGTTGTTTCTTATTTAATTGTCTTCATTATTGGCCAAGACACAGCAGAACACAATGGCAAAAATCTGACCCTGGTTTGTAGGCTCCAGGTTTGAGTTCCAGACAGGACCTTTGTTGCCTTGTGTCCTTGGACAGATTGTCACATTTCTTAGCCCCAGGTTTTTTAATGTGTAAGATGGGAATGAGTCAGCAATATGCATCTGATAGAGGTGCTGTTCGGGTTAAGTAGGAGAATGCATTAGGATCGCCTGTGCGCAGGCTTGGTTTAGAGAAGAGCCTCAATGTTATCTTTGGGAAACAACTGTGGCAGAGTTTTCCTTGGTGAGCAAGGCACCTCCTACAATCTCCAGTCCTTCAAGGAGCAGCACTTTCTCCCAGCAAATCTCTTCTGGTCGAGAAATGCCTGGCTTTTGTTCTGACTTGTTAAGATGCTGAGTGTGCACATTGTTTTGGCAAACACCTAAGTATTTTATTTATTAATTAAATTTAATCTCTGGATTTTTCAGGTTTTCTTCATTAGCACTTTACATATTTTAAACTAATATCTCCATAAATTTCAGTGTCTTCCTGAAAAAAATGTACTGTGAAATTGTTTTTACTATGTAAATAAAATCTGAACATTAAAATGGTAGTTCAGAAATATGCAATTATCCTCTGATTTAAGAAAATACAT
Source organism: Mastomys coucha (assembly GCF_008632895.1). NCBI lineage: Eukaryota > Metazoa > Chordata > Mammalia > Rodentia > Muridae > Mastomys > Mastomys coucha. The sequence continues at coordinate 29,060,900 of NW_022196898.1, forward strand.
GTTTTTATTCTTGACTTTGGTTTGGACCTTGGGTCTCACAGGAATTCTAATGAGCTGCACCTTCTTCTGGATAGAATTTCAACAATGCCTGAGACTGAGGAAGGGCATTGTCTAGCCTAGGGTGGTTTTAGTCTTTATCAGGGACAATCTGAGATCCCTAGAAAAACAGCAGTCTGTACTACAACACAGGTGCTACCCTGGGAATTACTACTTAATTTTGCTTGAGGGAACCCCAGTAAGTAGATATTATCACAGTGGAGAGAATATTGCTTGCAGTAGGGCTGGGGCGTGACTGCCCTTTGAAGTTTTAGCCATGAGATCAATTTTGCATGACCTTGGGAAGTACACAGAGATTTCACAACCCCCTCCAGGGCACACCTCCAAAGACCTAAAGACCTCCCACAAGTCTCGCCTTTCTAGAGATTCCACTAACATTCAACAGAATCATTACTCTGACCAAGAGCAAATGGAATTGTGTATAACTTCTCTTCTAAAAGGCTATTGTGGCTGAGAACTAACAGACCACTCATTAGGGGCCTTCCTGTGAGGGGGATACAAACTAAGATGGAAGGAAATAAGCATAGAGCTGGTGAGGACACCATTTTTAGTGACCTAGGTGAGCAGTGATGGACCACAGGGCAAGCAGTGTTAGAAGAGAGAAATGGTCAGATGCTGGACACATTTTGGAGATGGAACTAACTGGTTGGATGTTGGTGTGAAGGAAAGAGAAGAGTCAATGAGAAATGAGAACCAGATGGGTATGGGGCAGGGGAGAGGGTGGGGGTGAGAGAAGGAAGATTATTCTGAATGTTCTATATCTGAGGGGCTTCAAGAAATTGAAAGGAAGCAACTGACAAGATAGGTGCAAACCTAAGGTATTTTAGTACCTTGAAATACAGGAAACACGCACACGCACATGCACACGCACACGCACACACACACACACACACATGGGGAGGGTGTTGGAGGGAGAGAGGGAGAGAGGGAAGGAGGGATAGAGGGAGAGGTAAGAAGCCATGTCTACATATTACCATGGGACAGACTTTATTATTATACATATTCATCATTAGCAGTATAAATATAAATAAGATGAATTTATACTTTTCCCAACCTACAGTCTGATTCTGGAGGAAAAGACCTATCTCCTTCATTTGGAGGAAGGAGAAGTGAAGCAATTATTACCATCTTTCTATTTTTTTTCCCAGCCTGTGTGCTGGAAGCAACCGCTAATCTTAAGACCATTTGGTCCAGCTGTGAAAACTAGATTCTTTGTCTACTGGAAGCCAATGAGAACAGCTGCCTCCTGGAACCCCTGAGAAGAAACTTGTCTCCTTGAGCTTTTTTAGCAGAAGATAAAAACCATGCTTCCTCTGGTGAGTTGATGTGTTTGTTTGGTCCCCGTGTTATACTGTTTTCTCCTCCATATCTGAGCATGAAGACTGAGCTTTACTATGGTTTGAATAGGAAATGGCTCCCATAGGCTCATGATATGAGAACTTGGTTCTTAGCAGGTGTCACTATTTTGGAGGTACTGGTATCTTTAGGAGATCAAACTGGAAGAAGTAAGCCACTGGGGGAAGGCCCAAGGGAGTTATGTTATTCCCTATGTTTTTCTGTCTCACTCCCGGTTGACCATGAAGTCAATGTCTCTCATCTATCCCAAATTCCTTCTGTCATAATGCTCTACCAAAGTCTACAGGACCAACTAACAATAGACTGTACCTTCTAAAACTGCAAATTAAAAATAAGTCTTCTTGGGCTAGAGAGATGGCTCAGTGGTTAAGAGCACTGACTGCTCTTCTGAAGGTCCTGAGTTCAAATCCCAGCAACCACATGGTGGCTCACAGCTACAGTGTACGCATATACATGAAATAAATAAATAAGTATTTTTTTTTTAAATAAGTCTTCTTTCATTATAGGGTAGCTCTCAGGTCTTTTGGTCAGTGGTAGAAGCTAATGCAGGTCTAAAACATGGAAATTAGTCTGGGGGAATTTCTTTTTTTAAGTTTGGTGCTAGGGTTGAGCCTAGGTCCTGATGCATGGTAGGTAAACGCACAAGTACAACCACTGAGTTACACCCCTAGTCTTCGTCTGAGTGTTTCATAACTGATCTGACATGAGCCATATCAGAAAAATAAGAACTAGTGAGAGGTCATGTTACTCTTTAGTCACACCCAATGGGGTCAGAAAGCATTTCTTTACTCATTTAATAAACCATTACAGTTTCTCATCTTGCTGCAGAATTAATCTTAATTAGAGCAAATTGATCACCTGATAGCTTTTAGTTGTGGTTCTGGGTAACCCTTAGGACATTATTTTCTTCTTTTCAGAATATTAGCCTATACTATAAAACTAGGGACAAAAGAGGATTATGGGAGCATTCATGTGGCTCTTCCTCTTATACTCTTTTGGGGAGATGAGATATGCCTTTCAGAGATCTTTTCCCTAGCAGCACAGACAGTGTCACATTGACTTCCTGCCCTTTGAGATTAGATGGGTTGTTTTCTTACTGTTGCATGAATGTCACAGTTACTCATTTGCTTGTCAGACTAAAGTTGGATTAACTAATCATTCACAAAATGATATGCTCTTAATGAAAAGTAGATAGATCCGGCTGGAGAGATGGCTCAGCGGTTAAGAGCACTGACTGCTCTTCCAGAGGTCCTGAGTTCAATTCCCAGCAACCACGTGGTGGCTTACAACCTATCTGTAATGGGATCTGATGCCTTCTTCTGGTGTCTGAAGAGAACAATGGTGTACTCACACACATAAAATAAATAAATAAATCTTAAGAAAAAAGAAAAAGAAAAGTAGAAAGATCTGAAGTGTTTCACAAGCTGGAATGAACTGTGAGGACCTTAAAGGGACTGGATAGGGTCTGACAGTTTGCAATGAGGCAGCTTCTGGAAGCTTGCTGCTTTCTTCCTTGGTGCCTGGCTCTGCTACACTGTGGCAAATGTAGTCATCATGGCACTGGTTTCCAACACTGTGGTCTATCCCTCATTTCTGTACTTCCCTCACTGGGGTGTTTTTTAGCTAGTTCTGACCTTGGAGTATACCTTACTCCTTTTGGATAGCTGTGCCGACAGCATCTGCTTCCGCAGTTGCCAGTGCCAAGGTTATCTGCCAAGAACAGAACACAGGTTTCTCATCCAGATGCAAGTAATTGACTCTTATAAAAGGACTTCATGGGAATTAGAAGACCTTTTGCTGTTGAAAATCATGAAAAACATATGCTGTATTTGTGGACAGGAAAGATGTTTATAAATTACATATTTGCTTCTTGCAAGAGTATGAATTCTCTACTTCACCTCTCCCCTCTCTCTGGTAGGTCTTATAAAATTTCTGAATGATGGCTAGAGCAAAAACAGTCACTATGTAGTTTAGTGACAGAAATCACCGTAGGACACGAGCAACATTTTTTTTTTCTCACAGCTTCATGTTAGTAACCTCATGAATATATGTGCAGTATTACCAGACTATCATCATATGAGACTTGTTTCAGGAAGATAGTTAAGGTGGTGGCCCATATCTGCTGCTGAAAAAAAAGGTATGACCAGTGTGGGTAACTAGTGCTTACAACTTCCCTTTGCACCTCCAAGAGAGTCTGTTTGACCTCTTCCCTCAATAAGATCAAGTAGCTGAGGGAAATGGGCATTTATTATCCAAGGTGTCTTACATGCATGGTCTTGGTACATCTGTGCAAATATAGTGGGAGGATGGAACTACACCATATTTCTGTTTTGTAGACAAGAAAATTGAGGAGGTTATCCTATCCAAGGACATAGAGCTAGTCAATTACAATGCCTGCCCTTGAATGAAGGAAGCCTAATTTTAGAGTTCTTATTTGAATGCTGTATTACATTATATCACTAGGAAGGTTGAGTAAAGTGAAAATAAAACTATTTAGTGATTTCCAGAAAGATAATACGTCTGTATTTTCTTTTCTGTTAAAAATCCAAGTTGGGAGATCCAAGTTACTTTATAAAGATTGACTCTATTGTTCAGTATTAGTTGTCTAATCCTTCTCATCAAAATTCATATTTTCCAACATCCTTAAGGACTGTTTGCCTTCATAACTCGATTAAAACAGGATTGATTCGACTGCTTTCCCATTAGTGGAGCCACAGTTTGCTCCCACTGAATGGTTTATCCTTTTCACTGACTGTGGATACTCAGCTTAATGTAGTCAGTGATGCAGAGATTCATGCTCCAAAATGTTTCCCCATTGATTAAAAAAAAAAAAAAAGATGGGGGAAAATTAATCACATTCCTCAAAAAAATGCATTCCTGCAATTATGAAGCCATGGATGGTGCTTGAGATTTCTTATGGTACAGAAAATGAAAATTGGAAATAGGCTATGCGCATCGCAGGGAGAAGGCGTAACTTCCAAAAAATGTCAATCTGAATTTTATTGCCAAGTTTCAAGGGCATAAAACATTATTTGATTAGGACTGTGACTGTTCTGTGTGTAGCTGTCTGTTCAATACGCTGGGCTAGGCACCGACAGCTGCCCAAGCAAAGCCTTCAGTGGTTTCTGTGGGCAACTGAAATGATGAAAGGTGGGAGGGCTGCAGTGAGGAAGCAGAACTGAGATGCTTAGGCAGCACTCCGGGGCAAGGAAGATGCCTCAGTTTCTTTCCTAGCTAGGGCAGAGAGCAAAGGCTTCCTATGTTGTAATCTGCACCAGAGTGATAAGAAAGGAGGCTTTCTTTGTTGCAGACGGAATTGTGAACTTTCTCCTCTGCAATGGTTATAATCAGCAACAGGAATGCAAATCAAGACAAACTGCCTCATGTGTATTTTGGAGAAATATAAATATCACATCAAATTGAGAAGTGCGACCAGGTGGGGTCCAACTCATACTTGGAGTTATCTGGCCTTATCTCCAATAGGTTTAACTATAGGAAAATATTAAGCCCTGTGGGGATTAGTGTTCCTGGCTGGCAGAGAGGGAAGATTGAATTGGTTTACCTCTATGAGTATCACATCTATTACATTTTTGGTGGCCTCACTGCACTTAGGATGACATTGGGTCAAATAGCTGACTCAAGAAGGAGCTGGTCAGTCAGATGTATGGAACTTTGGGATAGTCAGGTAAACAAAAGAAAAAACAGGTCCAAGCTTTTCACTGTGGTGAATAATGTGGAAATGGAATCGAAGAAGAAAGGATCTATCTATCTTTCACATTTCCATGGGCAATGCTTGACCTAAAACTCTCCCTGGCCTGTATCAAGGATTTGGTTCTCAAGGTTATGGCTTCGAGTGTGAAACCAGACACAGACCAAGATGTACAGGGAGTCTGGTTGCAAAGGAAATTTACCTTTAACTCTATGGCAGATGATGAGTTAGAGTTCTATGATTCTGGCTTTGTTGCAAAGATCATTTTGTTTCTTCACAAAGACAACTTAAAATACAAACTCTTCTTTTTTTTTTAAGTTTTATTGCATTATAATGAGAAAAGTTACATGATTTCAGTTTATTTGAATTTGTTAACTTTTAAAAAACATATTTTAAGTAAATAGAATTAAATCACATTCTTGTTTCCTTTTGTACCCCAACTCCTCTCAGAGACCCCCCCTTCAATACTTACAATATCTTTTTATGTCATATTCTTTAAAATTTATAAAATATTATAACAACAAAAATGAGTATTATAAAAGTTGTTTAAAATACAAACTCTTAAGGCACTGATGTGATCCTATTTGGAAATAGTGTCTGAGTAGGTCCAATGGGCTTAAGAAGAGTTCCTTACGGAAGGTAGACATTAATCCTGTGTGACAGTGTTCTTTTGAAGGTCTGGAGTTGGAGCCCAGTTAGTAGAGTGCTGGCCTAGCTTGAACAGTGTCTTGGCTTTGATCTCCAGTGCCATACAAAGCAGTTCTGGTGGTGAATGACTATAATCTTAGCACCCAGAAGGTGGAGGCAAGATGATCCTGAGTTTCAAGGTTATCCTCTGACAGCACAGTGAATTTGAGGCTATCCTGCTGAATAGTGAGGCTACTAGGGAATTCTTGTATGATTTTTATTAAAGCACCCACATTATGGTACTTTGCTATGGCAACCTAGGATACTAAGACAGGTAGGAAACCTCTGCCCTGTTATTTTTCATAGACAATGGAGCAGGACATCTCTCCTGATAGAAATGAACTCAGGAAGTCAACTAATTATTTCCCCCTCAAATTGAAGCAAATGATTTTGATGATACAGCTGCCTTTGGGTTGTCCACGCTCCTGAAAGTAATACCTCACCCACATTCCCACAAACCACCCAAATGAACTCGTCAGTTCACTAAGCAACACTTGAATAGATTTGTTTCTTTATTCTGTCATTGGTGCTCTGTGTAGTGTGAATTGTGAATAACATTTGTGCACACCTTCCCAGGAAAAGCCTCATCACAATCGAATGTCAAACCCAAGGCTTATTTCTCTCTCTGTCTTCTCTCTTCTTCTCACTCATCCTCCTTTATATGAAACTCCCACATTTTACATTTATAAAATGAGGACCATTGGAGAGGAAGGAAAATTTTGTGATCTGGTGCTCAGTAACGTGATTAGAGTCAACAATAATGTATCAAAATAACCAAGAGAATAATTGCAAGGGTTTCAGCATAAAAATAAATGGGGAGTGAGGTAATGGGCGAGTGTATAGGAGTGATTTAATTATTCTGCCGGCTATACATATATCAAATCAGCCCATCTATTCCACAAATGTATACAATTGATTTATCAATTAAAAACACTAACTTAAAAAATGGAGATGACAATAATAGGTACTTCATATATTAAAGGAGCTATTTATGTTGATATAAGCCAGGCTTCTACAGAAAAACAGAGTCTATAGGAGTCACAAACACACACACATACACACACATACACAAAGAGAGAGAAGAGAGAAAGACAGACAGACAGACAGACTGGCAGAGACAGAGAGGCACAGACACAGAAACACACAGAGAGAAATAGATATTATTATATTCGTTTGGTGTTACTTTTAAAGCTAGTGTAAAAAGTAGCGGGCTTTATTATACCACTTCGTTTTCAGACATGTATTACTGTTTCTTGCTCACATTCTTCTGAACTCCCTTTCCTTGTTTCTCATCACTCTTCCTCCCCTAAATAATTCCCTTCCTGCCTTCATGCCCTTATACTTATATTTAAATTGTTTTACATTCATAAAATATTCTGTCTTTATGTGCCTTTTTATTCATACAAAATTAACATTTCAGAAGGAATGGGCCTATACAGTTATGGAAGTAGGGTATTCCAAAAGTGCAGAATGAGCTGGCAGGCTGCAGCCCGGGACAGCCACACCAGAGCTCCACTGTAGAACCAGTGTGGCAGATGGAGACTGTAGGTGGTTTGCTGTATAACCAAGACATGTCTGTCTGCTACAGAATTCCATCCCACTTGGGGTAGACACAGCCTTTTGTTCTTTTCAGGTGTCTATTGAATGGGCTCCAAGGATACTGTGAAGGGCAATCTGCATTAGATAAGAACTTACCTAGAAACTGTGATCCGGGTCATATAGTATGGAAAAAAAAAACCCAAACTATTTTCAGTTAAAAAAGTAAACAAACTACTCATTCAAGGTCAATACCACCACAAATCCTGACAGAAAAAAAAATCCAGAATAATATTTTACACACAATCTGTAAGCTCGGTGATCCTAACAAGTTGGTATAAAAGTTAAAGATCAAAATAGTAAATTAAATCTTTAATGCAGTCCTAACTAGTAACGGTCATGTTACTATTATACTTACTTCCAAAAATTGCTTGAAAACCAGTAACAGCCAACATGAGTGAATACTCTTGGTAGTAATGCTGAAAAGCACTTGGTGACCCCTGTAAACATCCTGGAAAACATACTACATGTTCAATTAGAATGGATGAGTGTTCTTTGTGAGCCACCAGAGAAAGCAGTCTCTTCATCTGCATGCTTTTCCAACTGTGCACCACAGGAGAGCTGGAAAACTTCTTTACAACCTTGTACTTGACTCAATGCTTTTAAAAGGATTTCTGTGAAAGTCATTCCTGTTTAGAAGTGAACAGAGCAGTAATATTTAAGCCATAAGTCCATTGTGCATGAACAGGACAATGCCTTCCTGAAGATATTTACATGTCTATCTGACATCCTCTGAATAAGTCACCTCATATGACAAAAGGGACCTGGGATGTGAGGCTCTGGCATGGCGTTAGAACCTGAACATGACTCACTTTATGAATAGAATCTAATGACCCAGGAGTGTAAAGCAGGACATGCTTCCCTGCTGTGGTCAGGAGATGGGGGGGGGGAGAGAGAAAGAGAGAGAGAGAGAGAGAGAGAGAGAGAGAGAGAGAGAGAGAGAGAGAGAGAGAGAGAGAGAGAGAGAGAGAGAGAGAGAGAGAGAGATGTGAAGGCTTGGAGGAAGATGGGGTAAAAGGATAAAAGGATCATGGGCCAAGGAATGTGAGTGGCTTTTAGAAGCTGGAACAGAGGGGAAATGGATTCATTTTTTAAACTTCCAGAAAGGAATGCATCTCTGCTGCCTTCTCATTTTTCTCCCTCTGAGGCCTGGGTCAGACTTCTGACCTATTTAACTATAGATTCCCAAACCCTGTTGTTTTAAGCCTTCAAGTTTGTGTAATTTGTAACAACAGCAAGAGGAGAGTTACTGCACATCCTGAAAGCCAGCGAAGGAGAACTGTCCCCTGTCTTCTCTGATATTTCTCTATTTTTTTTTTGTACATTTAGGATTTCTTTTTTTTTAAAAAATTGAGGGAAAACCCAACTTTCCAAAAATGCTAACAGGAACTGAAAATACTCTTTTGAAAATAAAAAAGACAAAGTATAAAAATTCAAACTGTATATCCATATCCCTTTCTACTCTCAAAGTTGTAGCATCCCTCTCTCCTGAGGTTTTCCCACATGGTAGCCTTTTTCTAGTCCCTGACTTCTAGTTCCCCAATTTAATTGCAGCAGACTGAAGACTCAAAGCTAAGGGCCACATACAGGAGAGAACACACAGTGTTTGTCTTGCTGGGTCATTTTAAGTTTACTCAGTTTATTCCATCTATTTACTTGTAAACTTTGCAATTTCATAATTTTTAAAACATATTGTTTTATTGACTCTGGGAATTTCACATCATGTACCACAATCCCACTCATTTCCCAGTCCTTTCATATCCAACCCTCCAACCTTGTAACCTCCCCCTTGCCTCCACCAATGAAATAATAAAACAAACAAAAACAGTTCACCAATCCCTCTGGGCAACAGCCTGCTTCTCTTTCAACCACAGTCTTCTCTCACACTCACATCCCAGTTCTGACGTGAGTGTATCCATTTGCTCCTCCAGGTTTTCTCATCTTTCCATCACACATTCATTAGTGCCAGTGACATTGGGAACTGAGGTGAGTCCCACAGTACACCCCTTTGCCCAAACTTCTTTCCTCGCGCATGTTCATAGCAATGAGTCTTTGGTCTGTTTTAACGCCTCTGGCTTCTGCTACACTATCAGTCCAGGATCCTCACCACAGCTCTGCTTGGATATCCTGCTGTTGCCCTGGGTCATTGCAGGACCTACCCTTTCACACATTCTAGCAGTTCACGGATGAGGTAGATATTGGGGTGGGCCAACACAAAGCCATGGACCTGGGTCACTGAGTTTATCAGCCCACCAACTCGCCCATGCCCATGCTACCTGAGTCAGCTCTCCTACTGATATTTTTTTTTTTTTTTTAGTGGGTTAAATACCATGAATCATTGAGTTATTGTTTAAGGTACAACAGCAGTGTGGTTCAAATGTTACTTGCAGTTGTTGGGTAAAATAATAAAATACAAAAAAGGAGAGACCATATTTCCTTATTCTAAGTACCATTTGCTCTTCTGGGAAAAAAAATTACAACCTTCTAAAATCCTTGAAAGATATCATTACCATGGGCAAAAAATATGCCCCCTTCCCCCCAGTGCTCTAATATGTTTCTCTGTATGTTTTTGTATGCATACACGTATGTATAGATGTGGAAAGCTTAAACAGAAAACCATCAGTACCAATTGTAGTAAAACATGGTTTTATTAAGTGGTGCTTTTAAAATAACACCATCCTTTTCTTCTAAGAGAGAATTTCTTGGGGGAGATTTACACAGAGAATTTTAGACAGCAAAGGCTGCTTATTGGTGGAAACTTACAAGCTTGAAGCCATGAAAAAATTTCCAGTTCTGAGTAGACCTTGGCATTTACACAGTGACAATATTGTTTAGAAAGAGCCAGTTTTAATGGCATTGACTTTCTCCTACTCCACTGTGGACAACTTCCCTTGAATGCCTGTGTGGGAAGATGAACAATACTGGCCACACCCACTGCCCATCTGAATCCTAAACACTGGAAGCTGGATGAATGCCACAGCCAAAAGCCAAAACACAGTCTGTGCAACAACGGTGACAATTTTGAACATAGACCCTTTGTACAGTGTTAGGACAGGTTATTTCCTATGTGCAAGTACTCAGAACATGGCTTAGGAAGAATTTCCAATATACTGTAAGATTAGTTTTCAATTGGAAAATAGCACATGAAAAAATTTGTATATGTCCAAATTAATACCTTTTAATTTTTAATAAATTATGCTTAGGAGCTAATTTTTCATACAAGCAGCCTTTCCTGAGAGCAGAGGTCTGACCTGTGGATTACAGTACAGACTAGATAATAAGGACTTAAAATATGTATCAAGTGAATTAAGTATAATGCAAATTTAATTTTTTTTCCTCTAAGAAAACTAATTGCTTTTGGTATGTCACAGAGCCTTGGTGTCTCTGGAAGCAACTGATGCCATCATAGAGACTACTTCCTTCCTTCTTTGTTTCTCTTGGGGGTGTGATTTAGGACCTTCTGTCATCTAAACACTCAAATCCCACCAAGACCTATGTCAGTCACCAGTCAGCTAACCGTAGCTTCTACCTGCATGATGTTCAGTCTGTTGTGAAGTTTCCTTGGGGGGGGAAAAAGAATAGAAAATACATTCCAGTATGTATCTAAACACTTACAAATCACATAAGCACTGGTGGTCTCTGGAGAGAGGGTAGCGCCTCTTTCCTGACCTGATGACCCCAGCACATGTTAACCAAGCTGGCCAGGACCCCTGAGTGACTGCGGCAGACAGCAGGTTGAAGAAATGAGGAAAACTGAAGGCGTTCATCTGGCAACATGGCAATTATTTCAGCAATTCCCCTCTACTCAGAAGAATGTGAGCCATCTCAGGCATGGGGTTAGTATTTTTAGAATTCTTGGTATATTAAGTGTCTTGCAATTCTAGGCTCAACTAGGAAATCAAAGTGAGGCAGAAAAGAACAAGCTTGACAACAGGCTTTACTTCCTCTCTGCCATGAACAAATAATGTTTTTCTCTCCCAAGTGATAGTGGAATGTGTGGTCAGTTAATTGAATTTCTTCTACATTATGAAAGTCAAGGAAATACCATATAGAAGAAGAATTTTGGCGGGAGAAAGAATCTTAGAGATGTAATCTCATGATTACTCAACAGGTCCACAGCTGAAGAAATTTAAAATGAATTTCATTTCACAAGAATATACATGACAGCCCACACAATGAATCATCAGAGTAACAACTCAAGATCTGCAGGACTTCAAGAAGAAATGTGCAAAATCATTCTCTTCCCAGCACTACAAACCTATGGCAGAAGATGGAGGACTCAAATGCTGCCCGTCTTCCTCAGGACAGAATTATCAGCAAATCTTCAGGCTTTCAAAGCTGTCAGTGACCGGAAGTGGAGATTAGGAATGAGTAGAAATGAGGATAAAGGCCTCTGATTTGCCTAGAGCATGGGGAAGTGATGAATGTTCTGTCAGGAAAAAGAAAATGACTCTTTACCCTCAAGTGATAATTTCTAACTTCATGACAAATTGGTTTTACTTTATTCTCTCTCTCTCTCCCTCCCTCCTTCTCTCTCTTCTCATGCCTCAACACAGTTATTTTTAGCTAAATAATTTGACAATAGGTTGTAAAGGTCATATTCTTTTACCTATGTATAATATATAGTGTATATTTCCTAAGTAAAGAATTTTATATAACCACAATGTAGTTGGGGAAAAAATCTAGAGAGCTAATTAGATGATCAAATCTATACTGACTCCTAATACATAACTCATTATACTAGTTTGTGATCTATCCTATCCTTTCTTTGTTTTTGAAAATAACACGCACATACACACAAGAGTAGTTCCATATTGCTCTGTATATTTAGTCCCCAAAACAATTAGCACATGACACCAAAAAGAAGCAAAAATGTTTCAGTAAATTTTGAGATATTTCTGTCCTTCTCTTATTTTTCTCCCAATGTTTTGAGACTTCTCTACACAAGCTGACTCTAAGTTTTCAGGAAAATGATGCTGTTAGCCAGAAGGAATCAAGAACCTTTAGACAGAAGAATGAGCATCACGGATGACTTAGGAGATTGGCTCTGGCAGCTCTGTGAGCACCACACTAAAGTGGAGACTTGGAGTGACAAAGTGATTAGTTATGACAATTTCCCAATGAGAGATCTTGAAAGGCTGACTTGGGTCAAACTGGAAGAGTAGAAGGTAAAGAACTTGGGAGTGAGCAATAGGGAAGAGGTGTCTTCTTGTTGATAGAATTCCTTTTATTCAGCAAACAAGACAAATGCATTTCAATCACATACAAAAGAGATGGGATAGGGAGGTGACTGTCTAAAGACTCCCATTGCCTATGTAGTTTTGGCAGCAATAAAGAGTGTAGGGTAATGATCCCTAACATAGAATGACAGTGATGATGATATTATGTATGAAGGAGTGGGATACAAATGCAATGGGGCTTGAGAGGGCAGGTGCAGACAAGGTTAGAACCACGAACTTGATGCTGGTGAATTTTATAGCCTTGGAAGACATCCCTGAAATTGTCTGAGCTCGGATACATAGAAGGGATGGTTTTGAGGGAAAAATGAACAGTGGAAAGGTTAGGGAACAAGGTAATAACAGAGAACAATGATAAGAAAACACTCTACAGACTGGGTAGAGGGGTAGTGGCCTGCATGACTGTTTCACCTTTCCTGTTTGCATGCAAGACCTTCTCCCCTGAGGGCCCATATGGCCAGATGCTTATACATGTCTTCCTGGTTAAACCTGGAGGACAAGTTGAAGCATCCTGGTCTTGGTTTTATATTTTGTACAGTGGTAAGAAATTACTCGAAAACTCAGACTTCATAAAAGCAGTGGTGTACTGAAGGCATACTCTAGTAAAGCAAGGTATCCATAAAGAACTTTGCATATTCAATTTTTTTTGTTACTTTTCCTGGAAAGAGTTGAGTGCTATCTGAGGATATAATATGTGCTGGTCAGCACAGCTCAATATTCAACTTCTACCTTTCCCTCCCTCCTGGAAGTCTCCCAACACACATTGTTTTTACGTGTGTGAAGGTCAGATCTCTATTGTACTAAAATTCTTTCCACACTGAAAATATTTTATTTTTCTGCACATATAGCTTCCTGCTGCACTTGGGGAGGAAATGTTTTCCTCTGTCTCTAGTAACCAGACTTGCATGGAAAACGGAGCCCCACGTTTGAATGGTGAGAATCCTTGTGTTCACTGAAGAAGACAGCTGTTGTGGGACTCTTGGAGCTGTTGGGACTTTGCCCCTACCTCTCTGTGCAGCCACTTTTAGTGACATGGGGGCAGAAGTCATTTGAGCCTTGTCAGCACTTGAATTCGTTAGGAGAATCCCAGCACAGTGTGTAGCCGAGAAAAGAGGTGATGAGTTAAAACTAATCCAGGTCATCTCTCTTTTTACTATGAGGATGGGCATGGTCCTCTGGGACTATTGTGGCCTCTCTTGGCTAGCAATAGACAACAGAGGCCCCTGGAGCTCATACTATGTGTACGAAGACTCCTGTTTTGAGAACCTTGCTATCTTCTCCTCTCATAGCCTAGCTTTTTCAAAGCCTGGGTGACAAGCTTTCAGGCTCCAGAGTAGTTCAACATGATTGTATTGCTGTGATGGTCTGAATAGGTTTGCCCCCCATAGACTCATGTGCTTGAATGCTTGGCTCTCGGGGAGTTGCACTATGAGGAGGTGTAGCCTTGTTGTGGAGTAGGTGTGTCCTTGGTGAGTCATTTTGGGGGGTGGGCTTTGAAAGTCTCCTAGTGCTCAAGCTGACTAAAAGTCAGTAGGAACTACAAGCCTGTTTCCTCTTGCGGTGAGCTTAAAGTCCCATGCCTTTCAGGAAGGGTGGCAGACCATACTCAGCAAATGCCTTTATGGGAATCAACATTGTCTTCAGCCCTCTCGGTACTTGGGCACCAAGAGACCAATCTCTACTTGTTCCCCATTACTTGCCACAAACTGAAAATGAAAGTTTCATTTTTCCACTCCTGTTGTTTAGAACCAGGTCCTATTAATTCTATCCCTAAAATTGTTGTTAAATAGGCTGTCTTTTAAAACTGTGCTCAAGTCAAGAATGGTAGTGCATGTCTGTAATCAAAGCATTGGGAAAGCAGAGACAGGAGGATCACTGCAAATTCCAGGGCACTTGGGAATTTTTTTCTGCCTCAAACAGAGCGATAAACAACCTGTGTTCACACTCTGTGGTTTCTACCCTTGGCCTTGGAGGCTGGGTCCTAATCCAACTTTTCTAAATTGAGCTCCCTTTTCAACCTACAATGATGCCCTAATTCACTCTGTTTACATTTATATTTGGTGTGAATCCTATGGTATGCACATCTAAAGACAATTGATTGCACCATTTAATTAATTAATTGCACCATTAAACACCAGTTTAGTAGACTGTAAATGGAATAGGAGAGGAAATACATTTAAGTTCTAAGTTAAGTTTCATCATTAACTAATTTTCTGATTTTTGGTATGCATAATTTGGCCCCTGAGAGATGGGTTTTATAACTGAAAAATGTATTTACATGATAACCCACTCTAATGACTTCCAAGAATCTAGATGGATACGATGTGCTAACATTGGTGAAAGTCACTTGGAAATATCATGTTGTGTAAATACAATAGTTTTCAATTTTTTGTTGGGGACTGGAAAAAAACAATACTTTATAAAATTTATCAGTTTTACAATGACCCCTACACAACTTTCTCCATAACTATTATCAGTCTATGAGTTGTATGAAATTCTCCCAGTGCATCCCCGAACTACCCAGGTGGATTTGATAGCCATGCAAAGCACAGAGAAAATGGTCATCACTGCACCATTATGGGCAAAGGAGGCTCTTATAGAGAATAGGAATGGAATGAAGAAGTCAGATTCTCAGTAAGATGTGTTTGTGTCTGTAGTGATAACTCATGGTCCTGTTGCCAAGGGAAGGTCACGTAATTTCAGAAAGAAACAAACTAAAAGACATCAAGAAGATCCAAAATATAGAATGTGACATTGAAATTTCATGCATTTATTGGCTTTGTGTTTTTTCTTTCTCTTAACTTGAATAATGAAAAATAGTTTAAGGAAGTTTTCTACTTATGGCATGCTAGATTTATCTCTTGCTGAAAAGCTAAAATCAGCTGCAAGATAAGAAAGCTAAAGAGTTGCATTTTCTACACTGATTATTGATTATTTAAGGCTAAGTGTGCTTTCTTGAACCCTTCACTCATGTCATTCATTCCAGCAACCATTTAATTTGTCTAAGTAAGTGTATTTAATTAAATCTAGTTCAATGATTTTGTCAACAAGTTATGTCTTTAACCATGTCAAAAGGTTTGGCTTTCTTCAACATTCCCTCAGCTGTTTTTAACACATCATACTTTTCTTAGTCTTGGGAATTTTTTGGATTTTTTTTTGGCAGTATGATTTTCTTCTTGAAATCATCATAATGGACCATAGAATCATTTATTAAATAAGAATAAGGTCCATCACTTGTTGGTAGCATTTATAACAAATACAGCAGAAGGGAGCAAATACGCAGGGATCAAGTTATAGATTGTTAATATCATTTTGCCCCTTTGCCCTTATCAGTATCAAGAAGCAAAGAACTGGGACTTTAAAACAATCTTCCTTCTTTTTCATAAAAATCTGCCATGTAGATTTAACAAGTAGATAAACTGTGGATTGTAGCAAGTAGATAAAAGTGGTTAAGAGCAGGAAAATGATCACACACAGGATGTGGTCTTACTCTCATTTGAGTAAATATGCTTTTACTAGACCCTGTCATGGTTGGATGTGCACTGTCCTCACAAGCATACAAGCTTGTATGTTTGAACACTTGGTCCTCAGCTGATGGAGCCATTTAAGGATGTGTGCAGTGCCACATTAAACCTTAACATGCAGAGCACATAGCAGTTTTTGAAAATAGTACTGAAGTGAATGCTATGGTCTGCTTAAGTTCTGTAAATGGCATAAAAATACTGCTATTGCTTACTATCCATGTTAACAACTTCTTTTCTGAGTTACTAAGAAAATACTTGAATTTATTTTTTATGTGTTTTTTATTGGTTATTTTATTTATTTACATTTCAAATGTTATTCCTGTTCTCAGTTTTTGCTCCACAAATCCCTATCCCTTTCCCCTCCCTTTGCCTCTTATGAGGGTGTTCCTGCAACCGCCCACCCATTCCAGCCTCAATGCCCTAGCATTCCCCTACACTGGATCATTGACCCTCCATAGTAGGACCAAGGGGCCTCCCCACCATTGGTGCCAGATAAGGCAATCCTCTACTACATATCCACCTGGAGCCATGTGTACTCTTTGGTTGGTGGTTTACTGAGGCCAAGAAGCACTCGCTGACAGAAGTCTGGTATAACTGTCCCCTCAGAGGCTCTTCCAGAGCCTGACCAATACAGATGCGGAAGCACACAGCCAAACACTGGACTGAGCACAGGAACCCCAATGGAGGAGTTAGAACAAGGACTGAGGAGCTGAAGGGGTTTGTAACCCCATAGGAAGAACCACAATATCAACCAAGCAGACCCCTCAAAGTTCCCAGGGACTTTATCAACATTTTTTAAGAGTTAGAAAAAAAGTTTTTGTTTTTTTTTTTTAAGCTAGAATTTAGCTTGTCTTTTTAGTAATTATAATGATCTGGTAGCTACATCTAGGGAAATATAAATCTGCATATGATTTATTCTTATTCTCTCTTACATGTGCTTAGAGCAGAGGACAATAGGAACATCCCTGCTCTCATGATGTTGTGGTCACAATGTGCAGTCCCGATAAAGGCTATGTTTGATGGCTGCCCTGATTATCACTTCAGCTCTAGAAATATCGACAGTACTTATGTGATGTTTTTGCAAGATTGTCACAAGATAGAAACAGCCCCTTAAGTGAGGCATACTGGGAGACTTAGGAATAACAGTGTCCCCAGTTTAAACATTCAATGTCTTAAGTGCAAATTGATGGAGGTTGAGAAGTGTGACAGAGAGCTGTGAGTAATGACAGATCAGGGACAACAGCAGAGGATGGCTTTTGAGATTAAAGTGAATATCTGAATGTAAGTACTTCAGGGAGAGATAGTAATAGGAGTTGGTCCTCACACTGCTGAGCTGCCTGGCACCTCTGCACTTCTATGCACTGGGTATTGTTTGATGAATCCTGTGAACTTTTTAAAATCTGGAGATGCTGATGTGTATCTTTAAAGGTCTGCATCATCATCCTACTAGTTATTGTGAATTTTAAATGAAATCCTGACCTGGTAAAGGCATATCTCTTCTAACTGCTGGATAAAATTAAGTGTGTGGGTGACTTGAAGGTGAAATGTTCCCAATAGGCTCATGGGTTCCAAAATGGTGGCTGTTTGGAGAGGGTATATAGTTTCTGGGAGGGAAAGGCTTGCTAGAGGAACTGCCTTACTGGGAGCTTTGAAGTTTCACATCCTGGTGCTCCATTTTCTTCGTGCTTCCTGGGTGTGGTTGTAGATACAGTGTGGTTAGCTAGCTTTCTGCTCTGTCTGCCATACATTCCCTGTTTGACTCTGTACTTCTGCAAGGGTAGGCCAAAGTAAAATCTTTCTCCTTTAAGTGATTTTTGCCAGAATATTTTTCACAGCAGAAAGAAATGTAGGCAATGCCATAAACATTAGAGAGACAACACTCATGAGATGAGTTTAAAATCCCAGGATTTCCTGTCTATTCCAGTATTACAGAAGTCTTGATACATTTTCCCATTTAAAAAAACTACCATAAATATTTTTATTTTCTCATTCTTGCCAATAATTTAGCTTGTGGCATGATTATTAGCGTTTCAAAAATTGTGTGCATGTATGCATGTGTGTGTGTGTGTGTGTGTGTGTGTGTGCACTGTGTTGGAGGTGGGGTCCAGACACAAAGTGACAGCTATGTATGTATGTATGTATGCATGTATGTCAAGTGTGTTACACTCTGTCTCACCCATTCTTCTGTCTTAATTTCTTTTTCTCTTCTTTGATCCCTAGATCCATGTCCTCTTCACTCCTCCTTCACTGTGTACACAGCATTAATGTGTAGTATATTTTCCTCTGGGTATGTATCTTACATATGCATGATGAACTCAGTCCAATCCATAAGTGAAAGAAAGAACTCACTCATAAAAGTTGTCCTCTAATCTTCATGTTGGCACCATGGAATACATCTGCTTACTTGCCACAACATGCACACATACACAGTAAGCTTTTAAAATATGGTTTTGTGTGTTCTTAAAATCATATTAATAGTGTTTTGTTGGTTCTCAGCTCTGTATTTCTTGGACAGTGTTTACATATTGCTGCTTCATACTATGGTTTTAACATGTGTGTTAGGTTTTCCTAATATATTTCCTAGAAATGGGTCATAGGATGCTTTCAGCTTTCATGATCATGATAACTCTGCAATAAACAGTAATCCTCACTGTGTGTAGATACATGAATGTTTTCATACCCAAGTGCCACACTGATGGTCATATTCATGTTCATCATGTATAAAAAGTTGTCTCTGACACCATCTCTGCCAATTATACCTTTATACTCTCTCTTGAAACTGTTAGAATTACTGTTATACCAAGTGATGTGCATGTATGCATGTGCACATATGTGTGGCCCGAGACTGACAAGAGGTATCTTCTTCAGTTGCTGAGATGGGGTTGCTCACCAACCTGGAACTTATTGATTCTGCTAGGCTTGCTTGACAGTGAATTCCTGGGGTCTGCCTGTCTCTGCTTCCTGTAGCATTGGGTTGTAGACATGTACTGTTGCATTTAACATTTTATTTGTATTCTGGGTACTCAAGTTCAGACCTTCATGCTTTTAATAAAGGCACACCACAGACAGAGGGTTTTTTTTTTTTTTTCTGATTTTTCAAGAGTAAGGCTTTGCCATTAACTTCACTATTTTATATATTAATTTGGTATGTGTAACCCTGGACTGTCCTATGAACAATGTTCAATGAACAATTATATGTAGGTTTTTTTTGAGGCTTGGTACTCTGGTTACAATTTGCATTTTTTCAGAAGTTATTTGTTTATGCCAAATACACTTTTCATACTTGTTTTACTGAAACAAATTAGTCTTTAAAGTAGGTTAGCTACTTTGGAATGAATCTGTAAAATCACAGGAGGAAATGTTTTATCTAACATGGAAACATATATTAATGAACAAATAATTTAGTATGAATTGCAAATAATGATGTATTTTTTATTATAAAACAAATTTTCTTTATATATTTCTGATATTAGTCTTCTATCAATGTGGAGCCAGTAAATCATCTTTTCTTGTTCTATAGGCTGCTGTTTTATTCTATTGGCCGTGTCTTTTGTCTTACAGAAGCTTTTCAGTTTTATGAGGTCCCATACATTAATTGTGAATCTTAGTGCTTATCCTATTGGTTTTCTGTTCAGAAAGCGGTTTCCACTGCCAATCCCTTCAAGGCTATTTCCACATTCTTTTCTGTCATGTTGAGTGTATCTAGTTTTATGCTGAGGTCTTTAATCTACTTCAACTTGACTTTTGTGCTAGGTGATAAATATGACGTATTTACATGCAGATATCCAGTTTGACTAGCTCCATTTGTTGAAGATGCTGTCAAAACAAACAAAAAACCAAACAACGCAATTAATAATGGGTTAAAGACCTAATCAGAGAGCTCTCAATAGAGAAATCTCAAATAGCTGAGTAACACTAAGAAATGTTCAATATCCTTAAACATCAGGAAAATAGAAGTCAAATTACTTTGAGATTCCATCTTACACATATCAGAATGGCTAAGATCAATAACACAAATGACAGTTCATGCTGGCAAGGATGTGGAGCAAGAGGAACACTCCTCTTTTGCTGGGGAGAATGCAAACTTGCGCAGCCACTATGGAAATCAATTTG
Source organism: Mastomys coucha (assembly GCF_008632895.1). Lineage (NCBI taxonomy): Eukaryota > Metazoa > Chordata > Mammalia > Rodentia > Muridae > Mastomys > Mastomys coucha. The sequence goes on from NW_022196898.1 coordinate 29,081,179, forward strand.
GTGGTCCCTCAGAAAGTTAGAAATTGATTTACCTCAAGACCCAGCTATACTTCTCTTGAGAATATATCCAAAAGATGCTTTATCCTATCACAAAGACACTTGCTCATCTATGTTCCACTGAAGCCAGAAACTGGGAACAACCTAGATGCCCTTTGGCAGAAGAATAGATAAACAAAATGTTGTACATCACACAATGGAGTAGTATTATTTGTCTGTTTTTAAAAAGGACATCATGAAATTTGCAGTCAAAAGGCACTAGAAAAAAAAAATCATCCTTAGTGAGGTAACCCAGACTCAGAAAGAAATATGGTATATATTCACTTATAAGTGGATACATGCCATTAGAGGAGGAGGTCTAAGGGGGATGCATTGATGTTCCTAGGAAGGAGAAATAGAATAGATTTTACAGGTAGACTGGGGTGGGTGGGGATGGGAGTGTCAGGGATCAGGATGGGGGATGGGATGGAGAGAATGCAGGGAGAGACAGCTGGACTTGGGGGTGGGCATTTAGGGGATGCTGTGGAAACCTAGTTCAGTGTAAACTTCTTGGAATGTATGAAGGTGATCATACTGAGGACTCACTAATGGGGATACAAAGTCTCAACCGGCCATCTTTTGTAGGCCGGCAAGGCTCCCACTGGTGAGACTGGGTTGCATTCAGTTGAGTTGTTGGCTAAGGGGGTCCCACGTTGATGCTAAGACAAAGGGCTGGTCTCTGCAAATTGACAACAGGGACTCATTGCTAAGGACAACATCCACACAGCTCATTGAGCATGAAGAAGTTGAGCTGGTGCCTACATGGAGCCTTCATCCTATGTTCTAGTCTCTTTGGTGCAGGAAGGTACACTCCAGGCTACCAAAAGAGAAATGTAGACACCCAATCAGCTACAAAGCGTTTAATCTGTCTTCCTTTCAAAATATGCTAGGATATTATGGCACAGAACTTGTGGGAGTAGCCAATCAATGACTTGACTTAAGATCCACTCCATCAGAAGGAATCCATACCCTAAACTGCTTGGGTAACCCTGAATCAGGGACTAGATAGCCCAGAGACATAGGATAAAACCCAACATGACTGGTTTAAAAAAATCAATAAAATGATTCCTAATGATATTCTGCTATATTCATAGACTTAGTGCTTTATCCAGTCATCGTCAGGCAGGCTTCCTCAGGCAGCAGCAGTTGGGGACCAATGCAGAGACCCACAGCAAGACATTATGTAGAGACAGAGTCTGAGTTGGAGCTGTCCACAAAATCCTTCCCTTCAGAATTCAGGGAATCCAATAGAGGAGGAGTTGGAAAGGTTGTAAGAGTCAGAGGCAATGGAGAAAACCAATAGAACACAGCCCTCTGAATCAACTAAGCAAGGTGCATATGAGCTCACATTGACCGAAGCAGCAAGCAAAGGGCCTATATGTATCTACACCAGGTCCTCTACATATATCTATAGCTACTAACATCATATTTATGGGATTCATGACTATAATAATGAGTGGGTCTCTGATTCTTTTGCTTACTTTTGGGACTCATTTCCTCCTCTTGGTTTGTTGTGTCCAATTTTGACATGGAAGTGTTTGCTTCATCTTATATTTTATTTTGTTATGTTTGGTTGTTATTTTTTAGAGTCCTGTTCTTCTTTTCTCATGAGAGACCGTAAAGGAGTGGATTCAGAGGGGAGGGGAGGTGGGGAGAAAGTGGAGGAGGGTAAAATATAGTCAGGATATATTGTATGAGGAAAAATAAGAGTGCTTGCTGTTCTTCCAGAGGACTTGACTTTGGTTCCCAGCATATACACTGGGTGGCTCAATAACTATCTTCAGGACTACAAATGCCCTCTTCTGGCATTTAAAGGTGTGTGTGTGTGTGTGTGTGTGTGTGTGTGTGTGTGTGTGTGTGTGTGTGTGTGTGGTGTATGCATGCACATGCACGCACACACTCACACACAGACACACACATATGTGCACTCACACACTCACACACACAGTCTCTAAAATGTCTTTTTGGGCCAAGGAATATTTGTTGAGTGAATAAATCCAGTTTTAACTGAGGCTAAAAATAAAATCTGATGTTGGATCAGTCGTCTGAAATTTGGAGGCGACACTCTATTAAGGGCAAGTAGACAGTATTTCAGAGAGGCTATTTTTGTAGACCTACACTACCGTTTGTGCATTTCATTGAGGATCTGTTGTTTCTTAATGGCCTTGCATTCTTTCTAGATGTAAAGCTTCTGCTGAGCCCAGGCTGCTGTCCTGTGAATGGGTTGACATGTGTTTGCCACCTGACTCTCCTGTGCTGTTTTCAGACTGCATACATTGACGTGCTCCAACAGCCTCTGCATACCTTGGAAAGTACTGCATGCTGAGAAGTTCCTCTAGCCAGATCCCCTGATTATGAGTCAGAGTCAGTCGGAACATTTCTCAAGCTATTTTAAAATGCATTAAAAGAACAAAAGGCTTTAATAACTGGCCTCATGTGGTCTGTGCTTAGAAATGCCCTGATCCCCATGAATCCATGGATTCCATGTTCATTTGGTATACCTGATGTGCAATGGCCTATAGAAAGCATACATCCACCTTTCTCTCCCCACTTTTGGAGGCAACTCATAACGGAGTATGAGAAGTTCAAAATTGTTAGTTAATCACATTTAATGCTTCTTAGTAATGTTTATTTTCACAGCATCAGTGCATTGTGAAAAGGAAAATAAAGTATGATAGCTTAACCCTGGGATCAAGCTCAGATAGGATCCTTTTAGCCCTGACTTAGTATAATTACAGGATGGGGGGGGTGTATTTCAAAGTATTTAAGTGCTTCTAGAAGCCCAGGACTGGAGAGGAATCAGAAAGCCATTTTTCATCTTGTCAGTCCTGACATCACGCTGAAGGAATTCTCACAGTAAAACAAATGGGTATTCAGACAGGATTCAGCATTCCTTAGTCTTAAGTCAAAGCAGTAATTCCTGCTAAGAAGGTTTGAAAATTTGCTATCACCACTTCTCAAGTGTGTGTATGGAATTCATAATTAACCAGCATGCTCATATCACAGCAATACAATGCTGAAACAGCAGGCATAGATTCAACAGCATACACACATAACAAGGTCCTTGACACAGGCTTTGAGTTTTTGAGATTATGAAGATATTGCCTTTCTAGGTTTCATCTAGCATAATAAGAGTTGTAAATCTGAAGAGAGTGACTTTGAAGCTCATTGGTAACTCTGAAGGATGGCTGAGAGGTGGCCTGGTAGGTAAACCTTTATTCAGGTACCTTGGGATAGAACAGGTGCCTTTGCAAAGCTTTCTGCTCCAGTGAAAACCCTAGTCAATGACTAGGTTTTTCATAGTCAATGACATCAAACTCGTTAGGAGTGGGAGCAGACCTAGGTATAAGCATTTTTAAAGCCTTCCATTGTTTCCCATATAAAGCCAAGGCTGAGAAGCATTGCTCTAATTATAACCTAGTGGTGAAGCCCAGAGTGTGGGCACTATCTTTGGGCATGCTGGGGAGAAGTGGGTGACTAAAGGCCAGGGCTTGCTATTAATACATGTGGCACTTTCTTAAGAACTTTGCCTGTGTTAACACATTTAACTCAGCCTAATGGACAGAAGCTATTACTACCAACGTATTACAAATGAGAAAATGATGAGAGAAATCATACAGATGAGACTAGTAGAAGAGGATTCAGGCTTTTGTATTTGATCATCCAGTGATGTTTGTTTAACAAGTATTTGTTAAGCTCTTATGGCATATGAAATGTTTATAAGAATTCTTGTTGGAGTTCCCAATACTTGGTGCAGTGAACAAGAAGTACTCTACCACTAAGCACCTAATTATTATCAAATTCTTTGGTATGTCCCAGAATCAATGGTGGAGAGAAAATAGTGTTTATTTCAACAGTGTCCTGGAAACTATTATAGACTTAAACTACATGCATAGATATCAAGTTAATTGAGGTTTTATATTTTTTTCATCTCTTTCATCTAGACTTATAAAAGGTCACCGGGCATAACGACAGTCAGTTGGCATCCTACAAACCTGAACCAGGCTATCTGTCTTATTTACAAATAGTTTTCAGCTCAAATAAAGCTATATCGTTAGGACAGAGGCTTGCTATGTACTCCTGGCTTGTCTGGAACTCATTAAGTATATCAGGCTGGCCTTGAACTCACAAAGTTCTGCCTGTCTCTGCCTCCAAAATGCTGAAAATAAAAGTGTATGCCACCACATTAGGCAAGGAATTCTTAAGAGCAGAGACTAAATCCACAGCATAATTTATTTTCTTCTTTCCCTGTAAGAATGGACTACTGGCAAAAACACACCTTCTTTATGGTCATCTCAGGGATCAGCTGGCTATAGATTGAATGACCTCATTTATATGAGGTATGGAAATCCACGGTCTTTCTCCTCCCTACTTTCTTCTCCTCTCACTCCTAGGCTCCATGGGAGAAACATAGGATGACAACTGAACTCTGAGACCAGATATTACACATTGGTTATGCAAAAATATTTTCTGAAATTAAGAAAATCTCACAGACTTACAAAAAGAAAGATGCATACAAAGGTGTTTATTTGTTCTTGTTTGTTGACTGCCCAGTTGGTTGTTTGTAGTAGAGAAAGAGACTGGGATGAGATATCATTGTGTAGCTAAGGCTGCAGTGTGCACCTCTGAACCCCCCGGAACTTCTGAGCCTTATGTCTGTATTCCGAGTGTTGTGACTTACAGATGTGTTGCTGGTAAGAAAATTGGTTGAGAGTTACCATTTTTTTCTTTTACATTTGTTAATGAACAATTTAGTTCCAAATCTGAGTAAAACTGAGCTTATATAGACACAAATGTCAGGAAATATGTATATTTGAATTTGAAATAACATAATTATATGAAGTGGCAATCTTGGAGAACTATGTAAGGGCCAAGATGTAATGCCACTTTACTAAAGCTAAAGAAACGAATACTTCATTGGAAATCTTCCAGTGGGTAGAAAAGCTTTGAAAATAAATTCCATGGGGCTGGAGCTGGGAGGTTGGAGTTTGTGTAGCATACTTGAAGCTTTAGGTTCAATCCTCTAAACAATGTATGTGTCATTCATGGAGAGTCATTTGTATTTCAGTGTAAATTAAGGGTTAAGAGCTAAATTTGCTGCAGTTCTAGGAAAGAAACCACTTGACTGCGGAGACTCATAAAAGTGTTGAAAATGGGAGAAAGAGAAGATGTGGTTTTGTCAGGATGACTCCACCCCATCTCCAGTTTTCCTTCCACTTTCCAGAAGGACTCATGACTATCCAAGAAGGGAAATTAGAAAAAAAGGCTCATTTCTTTTTCTTGATAGTACACACTGTCCAAGGCCAACTTACAAATTAAGACAATGAGTTTAATAATATGGAGAGACAGTAAGGCATATTTCTTTATTTTGATACTATGCAAAATTGGAAATCAGATCCATTAAAATCCCTGTACAAAGAGCAAAGAAAAGAGAAGGAAGATTCCCAGAGTCATTGTTACCATGGTCAACAGGGAGCAGATGTTTGAGGAAGTCTGACCATGAGAGGCAAGACTAAAAATGAGTATAATAAGAATCAGGCTAGAATAAATGATAAAGCTATTAACCCCACCAAAAAAGAGAGAAATCATGCTGTAAAATAGAAGAATTAGCTGCATGCAAAAGTATTCAGCCATGATGTTACCAGAAGTAGGAAATACACAGAAAGCCAGGGTTATTTCTAAATGGAAGAGCTATTGAAATCTTGAAGACACTTTTTTTTTTTTTTTGGTAAACTTTTTTTTCAAATAAACTGATGGTAAAAGAAGATGTTACTGATTCTAGCAATTGACTGATCCAGAAAGTAATGTATTTGCTATAGCTCTTCTTTATGAAATTCAGATTCATGTCTCCCAGAAGAGCTGGAAATAAGAAAAAAAAAGAAGTGAGAGCTATATAACCCTACAGATCAAAGAAAGTATAATTCCAGTCATAAATATAAGAGGGGAAAATGTCAATGCTTAGAATTAAATATCTCATACTTAGTAAATGTAATAGGACAGTAAGTGTAATATATCTACTGATTAAGGGGATCTTTAAAAAAAAATGTAAGGAAGAAATTTAAGAAGGTCTAGGAAAAGAAATCACTGGGTCAGTGTCTAGAGTGATAAAACAAATCCCCATAGAGTTAGTGTCTTAAATCCATACAATGCTATTGTTACTCATGATTTGTGCTTGTTAGGAACACATTAATAGTGTGAATGGGCAGATGTATCTCCAAAAGAGTAGAGCTGTGGCAGGTAAGGGCTGTTCAACTAGTTCTTTCTCTTCTTAGGATCCTATAGCTTTTCTCTTCAATCTCATAACATGGGCAACTTAGCACTCCTCACAGTACACTAATTTCAAAGCTACATGTTAACTCACATCACAGGTCAAGATTCCAGAATTGGGCAAAATGGAAGCCAAGCTGTCTCCTATGTCTTCGCCTGAAAGGTCATCCAGTGTTAATTCTGCCACTTTCACTGGTGCTCAAACAGTACCAGAAGCCTTTTGTGTTTTGAGGGCACGGGCTACAGTCCTTCTCAATGGACGAACATAACTACATATGTGAGACTTACAGGTGAGGTATTGTGTAGTGTCATGAAAGGATCAATGGGGTAGCAGGTAGTATCAAGTCCAGCTTGGAAGACAGGGTCTTTCAGAAATCTCCTGCTACACTCTAGACCAGTGGTTCTCAACCTGTGGGTCTTGACCCCCACAGGGATCAGATATTAATACATTATAACTCATAACAGTAGCAAGATTATAGTGATGCAGTCACAATGGAATAATTTTATGGTGTGTGTGGGGGAGTTCACCACAACATGAGGAACTAGTATTAAAGGGTCACAGGGTTAGGAATTTTGAGAACCACTGCTGTAGACTTACAGACTACAGCAACAATAAAGATAACACTCCAATAATCAAAAGAATGGAATGTTTCATTTAATCCTGTATTCACTTTATAGTTTTCAAACCTGAGCTTCAGATAGTTTCCTTAGCATGTTCAAGAGCCTCCTGCAGAGAGCACAGCCACAGAATACAGATCTATTTCCAATTCCAGATGCTCTCAGCTGCTCTAGGTATCCTCTTAAAACAAGTTCATCACTACACTCTCATGGTCATGAAAGAAGAAGGTTTATTACCCATCAGCACTTTGAGTTGGAACTCAGCACTAGACTCATCAGAAAAAAAAAGGTAGGAAATGCAATCCTACCAGGTTTTTAGCAGATTTTGTATCCTCCTTTTTGTACTTCTCCACATTTTCCTTTATCAACATCATTTCCCACCCATTCTATATCAGTTGCAACTATTTTACTTCAATTTTGATTGACCTAAACAACCTTTCTGACATTGAAGCATTGGCCAACTCTCCAATTTAAAGGAGAAAAATACTGTCAAGCAAGAGTTCCTTTAGATTCCCCCTTTCCCATCTGTCTGAGCTTACCCCTTCCATTCTCTTGTCACTCTGTCACATGTGCCCATAGATAAGCTCTTTCTTGTGCACTCTGGGTCCCACCCCACCCTCTTCCTGTCTGTTCTGAGAACTTTCCTTCTCAATTATGTCCATTTCTTTTACCTCAGAATTCCCTCTTCTCTTGGCTCTTCCCTTTCCTTTTTAAAACAATTTCACATTCCTTATCCTAAAAAGAAAAAAATAAACCTCCAGTCTGCTCTCCTCTCAAACTGTTTGCTTTCCAGGCTCCCCTTCAACTCTAAAGGCTTATCAAAACAGTTTACACTGGATGAATTCACCCCATTATCTCCAACTTGCTCCATGACTCATTTTGGTCTGGCTTCAGCTTCCCACTGCCTTTAGGTTGCTCTCAGATGACCCAACCCTGAGTCCAGCTCTGAAATCACCAAAACCAAGGTACAGATAGCTGCAAAGCCACCTCTTTGTAATAGCTGTCTTTCCTATAGCCTTTTGCTCATCTGATACTAGCTAGGAATAAAGACTTCACTCGATCAGTTCACCAGTTCCTCATTAAAAATATTAAATTATATGGCTCAATGAAACACTGAGACAAAACAAAAACAAAAACAAAAACAAAAACAACAACATCAACAAACCAGAACTGTACTTCCTGATGAAGCCAAAATGGCTTCTAGAGTGCACATTCTATTTATATTAATCTCCACCTCTGTCACACAGCCAAATATTTTTCTCTTAAGATCTAGCAAGGTCAACTTCTGTCAGAGGGTTAAAAATAGTAGGAAAGATAAATAGTCACTTACTTTATCCTAAATGTCTTTAGAATTGACAGCTGTCTCCTGCTGCTATTGGCTTTTCCATTTACTTATTGAACGGCACTTTGTTGCTTCCAAGTTTTGTCAGTTATGAATAAGACTCCAATAAGTATTATTGTGAAGGTTATTGTCTGGACCTACATTTCAATTCCTTTGAGTAAATACTAAGACACATAATTCCCAGACACTGTCCCTTTTATACAATACTATCAAAATCTCTTTCAAAGACGATTTAGGATGTTTCATTTCCCAAGCAATGGATGAGAGTCTCTATTGCTCCAGAGCCCTTCCTATGACCAGGAATATTGATCTTGATATACAAATATGAAGATTCTCCAATCCTTCCCCAAAGCCTAAGGTAGGAAGAACTGGGGTTAACGGTGACCAAATTAAGATTCTGTGCAAGAAGAATGTGAGAAATGCATGACAAATACGAATCCTCAAGCTGGATGTGGTGGCACACATCTACAACCTCTGCATTGGAAGGTTGAAGATAGAGCACGAGGAGACTGAGGATAGCTTCGTCTGTGAAACAAGAAAAAAGTATCCTGAAGAAAAGGAACATCTTTTGCCTCTAGGATGACCGTGGCTCACGGTCATCCTGCAAAAGAGAGACAGATTATAAAATGATGAGGATTAGAAATTGACCCTGGTGAAACACAAATGTTGGGGAACCCTGTTGTCTAGGCCACAGTTCACCATGTCTGGATAGCTCTCTGAGCTTGATGCAGAATGGAGGACTCCCGTTTTCAGTAGGGGTTCCCTTTCTCTACCTGGCCTTTGTTGGAAAGTGTCTCTGAGCACAGACACCTGACCTTGTTTGGAGGATGACTTTGTGCAGAGCTCTCTGCAAACGCAGCATGACTCAGCAAGCAAATCCTGCTCTAGCTTCCCACCCGAATGATAAGTAAGTACTGTGTTCTGGCCAAGCAGCTCTCTCCATCCACCTGTACCGTTAAGAGCTCTTATATACCCGGCCCCAGAACAATAAAGTAGAGTTGTCTCACTGAAGCTCTGACCGAAAGTCCTGTCCCACTTACAGCTGTTTGAATTCTGCATGATGCTCCTGGTTCCTTGGCCCTTATGGGTGGGTGGCCAAAGAACGACCCTTGACTCCAGGAGAAGGGAGATCCATATACATTTTTTTTTTTTTTAGATAAAGCAATATGTTCTACAGTAGAAAGACATTTTAATGTAGGGAAGATTGTTTCAGACTTTTGGTTCTGTGACAAGGACAAGCCCTTGATTTCAAAGCCAAAGCATATTCCCAGGGATCACCCAAGCAAACAGTGGCTAAGTCCTTTGTAGAAAAAATTAGTTAATTTTAGCTAGTCTATTCATTGTTTCTTGAACTAAGAATTCACAGGGCAAAGTATATATCCTATGATAAAACTCAGTCTATGGCTATATGGAAGTCAGTGTCATGCGATATCTTAATACCTGAGCCACTTTACTGTATTTATGGAGCAGACTAAGACATCCAAATAAAATCCACATCTTGGCTGGGGCTCAAAGAATCTGTTGTAACATCTTCAAGGAACGTCAGTTCAGAGGATGAATTTCCTCCTCCTTGGAGGAAAAGGTTATAGGGAGAAGAGGAGCAGAAGAAGGAGGAGGAAGAAGAGAAGGAGGAAAAGGAAAAAGAGGAGCTTTATCACATATTCTCTGAATATGAAGGCTGGACCAAATGGTCAGGTTATATAATGTCATCAGAACCCAAGAATGATAAAAAGTGGATTTATGTAAACTGAATAAAGAACCAAAATTATAGATACATTTTTATTACAAATAGAAAATTGATTTAAAAAACCTTTCATTTTTTAGTTTAGTATGACCCATTAAATCTGCCCAGTGATAAGTCACAGTTAGGATACATCCATACTTGAAACTGGGTTCAGATCTAGGGATGCTAGGAATGTTATGGTATAGGTAACAGAAGAACATGAAAAGTCTTGTTACTTCTTTCATGAGGCATCCCTGTACAGAATCTCAAGCAGGTCTAAAAATGGACTGAGGTGGGAAGTACAGGGTAGAAGAGACAGTGGAGGCTGACAGCTTTCTCTGCAATTAGAGTGTGGCTAGGGTGAGCTGTCTCTCAGGTGATGCAGCTTTTGTGAAGTTTAAATGAGTAGCTACCATTTTTTTGTTCAGTCTGACTATAAACAGGGAAGAAGATGCAGCTTAACAACTATCTGCAGACATTAAAAATGAATTCACATTCTTTATGAAAGTCTGGTATAATGAATTGTGAAGGGGCAAGATTAGAAAATGAGAGTTTTCAGTTTTTATAATAGTGTAAATCTTGAAAGAATCTATCTATCTATCTATCTATCTATCTATCTATCTATCTCTCTTTAATTAGCCTTTTTATTGTTTTTCTTTTCTTTTCTTTTTTTAAAAATTGAAGGTCCCTTACTGGTCCTGCTTTCATGAGTGGCCAAGATTAAGGAAAAGGGGAGAGCAACCAGCTGGTGCAAGGAAGGTCATTTCCACATTTTTTTTTTTTTTTATTATTTTTTCATTAGATAATTTCTTTATTTACATGTAAATTTCTCCCTTCCCAGTTTCCCCTCTAAAAAACAAAGAAACAAACGAAAACAACAAAAACAAACCCCAGCTGCCTCCCCACTCCCCATGCCTGCCACCCCACCCTCTCCTGCTTATAGGCCCTGGCATTCCCCAACACTGGGGCACAGAACCTTCACAGGGCTGAGGTCCTCCCTCCCATTGATGATCGAATTTGCAATCCTCCACTATACACACACGCACATTTTATTTACACACAGAACTAAACAGACAAGCACAGAGTCACTATTGTGGTTAGAAGTTGGCAGCATGAGATGGGGAGGGATGAGGAGTAGGGGTGTCGTTAAAAAAATACAGCCTCCTCCCCCAAACTGGGTGCCTTGGATGGACAGGACTTGGTCGACTTCAACCCAAGAGGAATAAGAAGATCAAAAGCAGTTTGGGAAGGCCAGAACTGTCAGGGATGGAGGGAGAAGGATGGTCCAGGGGGTGCGAGGGATGTTTGGCAACTGGGGTGAAGAGATAGCCCTCCCCCTGTTGGGATCCTCCCAGCCCCTCCGGTCTGGCAGGAAAGGGGCAGCGTGCAACACCCAAGAGCAGGTCTAGGACTGCTAGATGCTCCAGGCAGGAGGCTGGAGGTGGTTCACAAAGGCTTGCCCTCCAAGGAAATGATGGCGCTGTCACCTAGTTTCTCTGCCAGGGTACAGCAGTTCTTGACCTCCTCATAGCAGTTAGCTTATAATTCATACTTGATTACCGTCTGCTTCTTCTTGATGGCATCCTTGGAGCTGGCGTAGATCACTTTGCTCTTAAGGGGTGCATTCTCAGGGGCCCAGAAGATGAACACTACATCCTCCTTGCTCTCCTTGGTCTTGTAGGTTTCATCATAGAGAGCATAGCGGCAGTCCTTGTCGGCAGCATCTTGACGAAAGTCATGTAGGGGTCATTCACAGTCTGCCCCACGTCTCCTACCAGGACCTCCTTGCCCTCCTCCAGGATGATGTTCTTCTTGTCCTCACTCAGGCAAAAAACAAAACAAAACAAAACAAAACAAACAAACAAACAAAAACCACTGCCTTCTTGTGTTTCTTCACTTCTTCTGGCATTGAAGACTTGCGAACTTTCATGTCATTGAACACCAGAGGCCATGTTTCCGGAAAGGAAAGGGAGACAGAAAGAGCTACTGAAGACCTGAGCTGCCGCAGCTGCTGTCAGGACCCAACTGAACCAGAATCTATATTTTTAATTTTGTGAGTTTTTAATATTTTATGCTCTTGCCATTCCCTGGGGGACTCCTCATGTCCTCTCAGTGGACCTAGCCTTCCTCCCTCACCCCATCCCTTTGTGTCAGCCACCAAACCCCAGAGGCCCTTTCTACCTGGGAATCTACTGCACATGACTGCTGAGGGATCATGTAGGCAGTCTTTTCTCTTCTTCTTGTCCTCCACTTCCAATTCCCTAGTCTCATACCCCAGTGAGAACACGCAGGGTTCTTGAGTCAAACCTAGATTTTCTCCCTTCTGTAGATCCTTTCAGCATCCCCTGACCCCATTTCTAGACCATCCTCATGCTCTACCCATGGTCCCCAGAAGCTACACTAGGCTGGAATTCAGAAGCACTCCCTGTGAGGTAAACCATATTCACCATACAACCGTAAGATACAGAGCACCCAACAGAAACCAAGGACCTTTGAAACGTCCACCTAACAGAGACAAGACCTGGTATCAGCACCTAGACTTATAATAGCCCCAAGCCCAGATGCCTAGACATCAGTGCAAAAAATATTATTAACAACCAAGACAGTATGCTACCACCATAACTGCGAGAAATTTGATATAGCTGGAGCACAGGGCAGGGACTTCAAATAGCTATTATATATATATGCTCAAGGACCTTAAAGAGGATATTATCAAACTTGTTAATGAAGTCTGTGAATACACAGAGAAATGAAATGATAAAAATAGCTTAAAATATGAAAATAGCAATTGAATCACTAAAGAAAAGCCAAACTTAAGTAAAAATGGAAATGAAAAATTTAAGAATTCCACCAGAACTTCAAAGAAGAATTAACTCCAGCACTCTTTAAATTATTCCACAAAATAGAAACAGAAGGAAAATTGCCTAATTCTTTTGACAAGGTCACAATTATCTTGATGGCTCTACCACAAAAAGACTCAAAAGAGAAAACGATTTACAGACCAATTTCCTTACGAATATTAGAACAAAATTCTCAGTAAAATACTAGTAAACTAAATTTAAGAATACATAAAAAAACCTTTCTGCTATGATCAAGTAGGCTTCATACCACAAATTCAGGGATTGTTCAGCATAAATCAATAAATGTAATCCAACATATTAACAGGCTGAAAGAAACAGCGACAACAACATATGATCATCTTATTAGATGCAGAAAAGGCCTATGACAAACTCTAACAGCATTCCATCATGATAAAAGTCCTGGAGAGAGTGGGGATACAAGGAACAACACACACACACACACACACACACACACACTCACACACCTCAAACAAACCCCAAGATCCCCTATTTCAAGTGGTATTACAAAACTTTAGTAATACATACAGCATGATATTGGCATTAAAAAAAAAGACATGTTGATCAATAGAATTGAATTGAAAACCCAGACAAAAATTCACAAACAAACAGGCACCTGATTTTTATAAAGAAGCCAGAAATAAACGCTGAAGGGATGAGGGGGAAAGAACAGTATTTTCAATAAATGGTGTTGGTCAACAGAATGCAATAGATCCATACTTATAATTCTGCTCAAAATTCAACTCTAAATGGCTCAAAAACCTCAACATTAAACTGGATACATTAAACCTGATGGAAGAGAAAGTGGTGTAGAGCTGTGAACTCATTGGCCCAGGAAAAGACTTTCTGAAGGATACTGATAGCACAGGGTCTAAGAATGTGGTAACCAATGGGATCTCATGAAGTGGAAAAGCTTATGTGGGCAAACAATATTCACATCTTTATTTCTGTCAGAATTATGGAAACACAAGAAGTAAATAAATGTGATTTATTAAATAAAGGCTATCATTCAGGTGATGTGCTTTATAGACATGCTTCATCACTGTTTAAAAGAATATTGTTTTTCCAGTGCAAAATTGATAGTTTCACTGGGTTAGTGTACAGTTCTACATAACATACAGGAAATAAGCTATTGTCTCAGATCTCTAATGTGATTGGTTAAAAGCTCTGTTCTAAAGAATAACAGAGGCTCATATGTTCCTTCTTGAGAAAAGAAATTACAAACATGTCTGAAGTAAGACCTGTGAATGTTAAAACTGGGGACATTAAATATATTCGTATGTTCACTATTGTCTTTCTTAGAGCCTGTGCTAGATAGGTTTAGGTCAACTTGACAGAAGCTAAAGTCATCTGAGAGGAGGGAGCCTCAATTAAGAAAACACCTCCATAAGATCAGACCATACAGAAGCCTGTGAGGAATTTTCTTAATTGGTGATTGAATTGGGAGGGTTCAGACCATTGTGGGTGGAGCCATCCCTGGGCTGGCATTCTGGGGTTCTACAGGAAAGCAGGGTGATCAAGCCATGAGGAGCAAGTCAGTAAGTAGCACTCCTCCATTGCCCCTGCATCAGCTTCTGCCTCCAGGTTCCTGCCATGTTTAAGTTCCTACTCTGACTTCTTTCAATGACAAACAGTGATGTGGAGGTGTAAGCCAAATAAACCCTTTCGTCCCTAAGCTTCTTTACTCATTGTGCATCACAGTAACAGTAGCCCTATCTGTTACAGAGACATATTTACTTTTAGCTTTAAAAAGTGTTTTATATTTAACTACCATGTTTAATTAAATCGAATTGCACTCCATAGCAACCTAATGTCCCAGAATCAAAAGATTCATTGAAAACCGACAGTACTGTGAATTTGAAGACCTTCTATAATTCTTAATTGTCACAAAAGAAGGATTGGACCATGCGTGAGTGCCTTACCTTCACAACCTTGGCACATCACCCATCTCCAGCGCCTATAATCAAAACCCACTGAGGCAGAGGGGTTCAGTTGCTGATCCATCATTCCCATTGTCCTTACTGAGATGGTGTTCAGTGATTTAACAATCTAAGACCATGAATAGTGGCTTGGCACACTTGAGCTTTCTTGAAGAAATCGTTCAGTTCAGTCATGTGTGACATTGTAACCCAGCTGAACATTCACCCTGAAATGGAGATACAAGTCACAACTTATATCTTAACAAATTGTAAACAGCTTCAGGCTAAATTATAAAGAAAAATGAAAAATACAATCTTATCATTTAGAAATACCAACTGTTAATAGCTTGAAGTTTTATTTCCAGTAACATTCTTAGTTTTGTACAGATTTGAAACTGCTTCCTTTACAGCACTACTGTAGGCTTTGTGTCTATTTAACAGCAATCAAAGTTTTACTTTATATGTTGTAGTCTGTGTATTTTGCACAGTTAAATTCTCTTCAAAACCCCTTACTAATTTTATGTGATTATATATTTACATTATCAATGACTATAAATTATTTGACCTGTTTACTATATGCTATGTACATTGTTTCTCTCAGAAAAAAAAAAACTCAACTTGTTTTATTCTCTCATAGTGTTTATTTTTAATTTGCATATTTCACTGCATGAGATCAGGATAGAACTTTTTTTCCCAATTAGCCCATCAATATTTTGATTTCTCATTATGTATAACATTAGTGTCCACTTGCACAAGTAACAGGAAATGATTTATTTCAGACAAGCATTCTTTGAGTGGGAAAAAGCTACATACCGTATGAACGTAAGGAATTTGACACGAAGACAAAGCTCTCATCTACATAAATACAGCTCTGTGTTGAAAATTTTCTTCCACTTGAATTATTATGCCCAGTTAAAAACTAATAAAGAATTGTTAAATTGTTCATATGCTTTCACTGCAGAGAGAGATGTTCATGAAACAAGAAGGCGTGTCGAGTTCACAAGTGTTACATTGTGTGGGGAAAATTCCACATGCAGAACCCGACCTCTAGAAAGCAAGGCCATGGCTTGATCTTTGACCTTTTGCAATCTGTGGTCAAGTTAAAAAGGCTGTCTGGAAATTCTCTAGTAAATATGAGCATTCTACGACAACCACACCAAGAAATGGAAGGAAATGCTTTATGAGGATGGCTTGTCAAAATCATTTCAAGCTAACTAAGTAGCATAAGGGATTCATTGATTGTACAATATTGTGAATGTGAAATATTCCTGACCAATTAAACATAGATTATGTAGATAAATGTGTAAGTAAATATAAATAATAAAGAATAATCAATGATTTTTAGCTGGATCCAATGTACATATGTAAAAATGTTCCCTGGTACATGGTACGAGGCCCAGGGTTGAGACAGGGTCTCACTGAGTAGTCCTCGCTGTCATGGAACTTGTTATGTAGACCAGGCTGTCCTTAAAGCTATAGCAATCCATTTACCCCTGACTCTGGAGTTCTGGGCATCAAGGCATGTAACAACACAGTATGCTGAGTCTGTTTTCTTTTTTTTAATTGCATGTACTTAATGTGTGTAACCTGAGGTTTGGGTTTATACACATATGTTGAAGCTATTGGCATCGGCAGGCAAATCAGCAAATCCAGCACCTCACACAGCGACATTTTCATGGGCACCTGAAGCCTGTTCTTTTAGAAGTTTTGCAATACCTACAGCACACCACCACTGAAAACTTTGGACACTGGAAACAAACTATTGTGATAATAATCCCCGCAGGTTTCTGTGTTAGTAGATTATATCTAAGTATGTAAGTATATAAGACTGGAAGCTAGAAGAAAATGTTAGTAACGAATGTAACTTTTTATTTAGAAATCTCAGATTCTTAACACTGGTGTAGTTCATTGGCGGAATAGCAGTGCTTTAGAGAACAATGGGTGAGACCGCTCACTACGTATTTCAGTTACACTAGAAAAACATAAACTAGAGCCTGGGAAAGCAAGTCAGCAGGTTCTTTCTTTCTTAGTAATCTAATTTTTCCTTTTGTTAAAAACAAAATCCCAGAGGTGTAGGAATGGACGTCCCGCTTTCTTTGCTCTCTTGGCAGTGTGCACCCACTCTGTGAACATGGACCAGCCCCTGGGGTGACAGCAAGTTTGCGGTGACACCAGGGTTTGGCTGCAAAAAGAAAGAGAATCTTTCGAGTCTTCAAATGTTTTTCAACATTATATCCTGGTTCTTCTATGAGCTATGCACATGCATGTATATTTTGTAGCAGGATCTCCCTACATAAACCAGACTGGCTTGCAACTTGTTGATCCTTTTCTGCCAGCCTCCTCAGTGCCAGGGCATGAGCCCCTCCACTTGGGTATTTTCTGTGAGTTTAAAATAAAGTTTTTCAAAGACATTCCCAAATACCGGACAGAAGGCTAAATGGAGACAGTGTATAAAACTTCAAAAGGATGCCCATCATAGCCATCTGGACCGCAGTGCTAAGATCTTCATCGCTCTCTCTAGATTCCTACACTTAAGAGCAATGGGAGGGTGTGGCCTTTAAGGAAACATAATACTTTCACATTCTGGGCGTATGTGAACTGGAATGATATCACATTTTACCACAATACTGCAAAAGTGCTGAGCACTGTGCCCTTTTGCGGACTTCACACCTCTCAGCACAGAGCAGAAGGTCTAGAGCAAGAAAACAGAGCAATCTGTCCTGTTTTTCCCTATGCATCCTCACTACTTCTAAAGCAAAGCAACAGCGACAGCATAGTGATGATCCTGCAGAAATAAGGGAGTGACAGGAAGGTACTTCCAGCTGCTTCCTTTGACTTAATGAGAGCAATGCTGCCCTGTTGAATTCCTTTCGAAGTGGAACGGCTGTTGTTATTTTGGGAGGTTTTGTTGTTGGTCATCTACTTAATTACATTTTTATCTTATTTACGTATTAAAATAACAGATGTGGAAAACCTCTAGAGTAGATCCTGGCACTAAAAGGCCAGTTCATTCTTGCGCATTTTATAAAGCACACTGATTATTATGTTTCTATGGAAATGCACATCCTTCTTTATGCTTTGGACTGTTGTGGTTACCAGAATAATTCAAGCCATCAGCTGCGGTGGTGCACGGCAGTAGGACATGATGAAAAGACGGAGGGTCACAAGTTTAGCCCACGGTATATCTCTTTTTCATTGAGGAGATGGCTTGCTGAGTGTTTGCTGTGCAAATCTGAGGATCTGAGTTTGAATTCTCACAACTTACTTAGACACCAAAGTGCATATAAGTAATCCCAGTGCCACCAAAGGATCCTGGGAGGGAGAGATGGAAGAACCTCTGGAAGGCAATATACATACATGGCAGGAAGAAAATAAAAAAAATCAAAAACCAAAAAATCCTCAAGAGTTAACTTCTGTCTCTGTGGCCAGGAGATTTGTCTGCTGAGAGTTCAGGCTTCATAAGCATGCATGAGTTTTACATCACCATAAATCTATGGCACTATGAAATATGACATGTTAGGCTGCTAACCTATATGGTAGCATTATGCGCGATGATACTTTCTTATCTTCAAGTCCTATAGGAAACTAAAATACTTCTAAATAAATTATTACCTAGTATGCACACTTCCTACAACACAATTTAAATAAGTAAAGTGTTCTGCTATGTTTAATTTTTCTTGGAACAAAATGTAGGTTTGCATAAACAATGATATGAATTCAAAATCTACATGAGCACCAAGACTTAAGAAATGCAATCCCCTGTCTGTTAAATCCAAATCCTGTGGAAGATGTGATAATCAAAGCATAGCTCCATAGGATTGGGAATGCGGCTTGCCTGAGTTACAGGTCATTAATAACAGACTGTGTAGTAATATTGGCAATTTTATTGACACACCCATGCTGTAGGAGGATGAGAACAAATCGTTATGCCTCTGTCTCTCAGAACAGAGTGGACACTGAAAACTCCTCCTTATGTTGCAAAGTCATCAGGTGGCAGAGAGGGGCTTGCCATGGTGAGCGGCTATCTCTGTGACATGACTCAGGGTTCCCGCACAGACCAGGGTGCCCTTCCCATGTTGCTAAAGCTTGACGTTGCAGAATGCTTTATTCTTGAGGTCAGCAGTTCTAAAGATGGGTATCTTTCAGTGTTTTTAAATACTCCACTTAAAATTACAGACATCTAAACCCCACCCAAGAATGACCGCATGAGGATATTTGTGATCATGGCAAAGTAAGTGTGAAAGTTTGAAATCCAATAAATGACAGTGCCTCTCCTCTCCCATCTGCCCCCATCAAAGCTACCACTTAAACCCACTTCCAAGTGTTCTTATTTTAGTATGAATCACTGGAGAAATATGTTGAGACAGGAGAGAGACAGTCCATCAGTATAGCTATAGAAGGAATATGAATTTCATAAAAGTATGAATTTCATAAAAGAGTAACCCATTCTTCTATAGATAGGGTCTAGCAGAGACTTAGGAAAAATGTTTTATAACTTGGTAAAGTAGAAAATTTCCAAGCTCATTTTTTTTAAAAATAGAAATTGCAAAACAGGACATTTCTGTAGTAATATTATAGACTTTCCAAATTAATAAGCTGAAGGAAAATGTTTAAGTCAACAAGAAAAATGTCATGATGATGCTGTATTTCTAAATAGATAGCTAATATATAGAGATATAGTAATATTTCAGAAACGTTCATAGATCCCATGCCATGTGTATACCCAAATGACACCACTCTTTGCTAAAATTAGGTGAAAATAGATAATTGCCAGCCGTCTTCTAAAGATAATTAGACTCAGCAGGGTCAGCTTTGCTTTGTCAAAATCCCACAACCAGGAGCCAGGAGCCAGGAGCCTAAGCTCAGATCCATCTTTCAAATGCTCAGGATTCCAATACATCTCTGCAGTCCCTAGAAATCAAGCAGAATTTTGTCCCTTATAATATAGTTGCTGCCTTTGTACCCTAATAATGACAGTATATGAATCTTGTCTTTCTCACAGAAAAATAAATCTGAGCTCACCATCAAACCAGAGAAGATCCTTCACAGTTAGTTATCCTCACTGTAAGAAGGATCTGAGACAAATTAACTTAAAATAGAAAAGTTTCTTTTCTAATAATGTTATCTATATTTATTTTTATTTTATGGAGCTTTAAAAACTACATTTAAATTAGCAAACAAAACAGTGGATTTTGTTATCATATTTTCATACATAATGACATATGTCATTATACCTTGTTCTAATGTATGGCCTTCTTCACTGCATTCCCTTGACACTCTTGCTTACTCCCTAACTGCTCTCCCTCCCTCCTTCATCTCACAGGCATCTCTTACCCTCTCTTTCCTCCACCTTCTTCATTAAGACTGTTTCTATCAGCCCATTTCTGGTTTCAAGATATATATATATATATATATATATATATATATATATATATATATGCATTTACATGCACATCGACATGAAAAGAAACAAACCATATAAACAGAAACAAATTTGGTGTCTGGCTTACTCTATTTAGTATAATGATCTCCAAATCTAACTATTTGCCACAGATGTCCATGTTTCATTTATGAAAAGCTGAATAGATATGTATAGGGACCATGTGTTATTTAGCCATTCATCTGATGATGGATATGTATCCTGCTTACATATCTTGGTTGTTGTAAATAACAAAGTGATAAACATGAATGTGATAGGATTTCTGAAGTTGGGTGGCTTACAGTCCTTCAGGAGTGTTTATCTGGATAGAATGGTAGTTAGTTCTGCTTTAAGTGTTTTGAGACAGCTGAACTCTGCAATGGCTATACTGGTCTACATTCCTACCAACAGTGAATGGGTTTTCTTCTTTCCAGTATCTTCACTAGCTCAGGTTGTCCTTTAGTTTATGACAGCCACTCTAACTGAGGTAAGTTACAATTTCAAAGAAGTTTCTATTAGCATCTCCTTGAAAGCTAAGGGTGTTGTACACATCTCAAAGTAATTATTGACTATCTGTAGCTTTAGATAACTATAAATTTGGTTCATTAGTTCTTTTGTTGATTGTCCAATTTAGTTTTTGTTATCTAAAGAATTTCATTGTGGAGAAAATCTATCCCAGTTGTACTTCAGGCAAGGGGTTAACATTTAGACTGCATAAAGAATTTTAAAAGTTAAACACCCAAATCTCCTGCTGTCAGTTATGGACTACACAAGCATGAAGATCCAAGCACAATCACCAAGAGCCCATGTAAAAAGCAAGGGTGGGCATCAGGGACTATAACTTAGGACTGAAGAGGCTGAGGCAGGAGGATTTCCTGGGTGTGACTGACCAGCCAGCTTCTCTGCTCAAGCACTAGTAACTCTTTAGTGAGAGACCTTGTCTCAAAAAATGGCGAAGAATGATTGAAAAATACTTTCAATATTATGCACACACATACATATATATGTATATATATATATTTGTGTATATATATGTGTATATATATATATATATAATGTATATACACATACAGTCAGTGAATGGGCCAATGAAGTGAACAGATAGTTCTCAGAAGTACAAATTGACAATAAATATTTTTAAGGTGTTTAACATCCTTACCAACCAGAGAAGTGCACATTGAAATTATTTTTGGAGTCCATTCCACCTTAGAATGGCTTTCATTAAGAAAATAAATGACAACAAGTGCTACTGAGAATATGCAGAGAGAGGAGTACTCCTTCCTGAATGGCAGGAGTACGAATGGGTGCAGAAACTATGGCAAACAATGTGAAGTCTTTTCAAAAATCTAAAAATTGAAATACCATATGACCAGCCACACCACTGGTAGATGTATACCCAAAACTCTGTATTTTGCCACAAAAAATACTTAGACATCCGTGTTTGTTCACTTTTTTTTTTTTTTTTTTTTTTTGGTTTTTCGAGACAGGGTTTCTCTGTGTAGCCCTGGCTGTCCTGGAACTCACTCTGTAGACCAGGCTGGCCTCGAACTCAGAAATCTGCCTGCCTCTGCCTCCCAAGTGCTGGGATTAAATGTGTGCGCCACCACCCAGCTTGTTGCCACTCTTTTAACAGCAGCAAAGAAACAGAACCAACCTAGTTGCCCATCAGCATAGGGGAGTATAATAAAAAATGTGGTAGATACCCATAATGGAATTCTATTCAGTCACAACAGAAATTAAATTGTGAAATGTACCAATAAATGATGGAATAGGAAAGCCGTATAGTAAGTTAACCCAGCCTAAGAAAGACAAGTACTGAAGGATTGCTCTCGTAGATGAAGTCCAGCTTCTAATCGTTAAATATGTGGGAGAAAGTGTGGATAGAGACCAGGAGATTAGAAGGGCTCGAGAAACAGGAAAATTGCTTTAAAGGACTGGGGTGAAGAGTGTAATGGGATGTATGTGATATGAAATTAGAAGAGACAATACTGAGGTAAAGGGGTACAGCTGAGAGAGGAGATGGGGGATGGGGAGGAAATGGAGGGTATCTGCCAAAGTATGTATTAAAACGTCATAAGGAAGCCAGCTATTTTGCAAGCTGTTGTTTAAAGAAAAAAAATATTATCCACATAGCTTCACAAATTAAAATAAGACATCTAGGAACCAACCTAGCTAAGATGGTAAAAACATCTACAGGGAAAACCAAAAAAAATGAAGGAAATAGACACCAGAAGACACAGAAAAGCAAAAATCAGAGCAAAAGAAGGCACAAGAACATCGCAAGACTTTCTGTGCTTGTAATGGAGAAAGCTCACACTGTAAAAATGGATGTTGTAGCCAAAATTATCAACAGATTTAATGTAATACCCATCAAAATACCAATGACGTTTTCCACAAAACCCAAGCAGCCAGAGCAATCCTAGCAGAAAGGGTCATGCCGGAGGAGTCATGATCCCTGAAACCAAATTCTACCACACAACATAGGACTTCTGCAAAAGAATCCATTGAAATAGACCCATGGCTGAACCTACACAGCCACAGACAGGGAAAAAGTGTCAAACATATACAGTGGAAAGAAAAAAGACATCCTGTTCAACAAATGGTGCTAGGAAAATAGACTTCCGCACAGTGAGGGAGGAGACTACATCCTCTTCTCTCACCCTGCACACCAATTTCAAAGCGAGCCCGGAATTTAGTGTAAGAACTGGAACTTTGAAACGACTAGATGAAAAGATAAGATTTAAAAAAAAAGTCCTCAAGATAGCAGAACAGACAAGGTTTTTTGAAAAAGGCCTCCGATAGTACAGGAATTGGTATTTATGATTCTATTTTGTTAGCCTGTAGAGTACTTTTATGCATCAAAGATACTAGAATATACGAGTGAAAGTTTCATATAGACTCCAGCAAAATTTTTCTGTATTTAATGAGTTATTGGGGAGGTTGCCCTCAGCAATGGTGCTTACACAGTCAGTTTGCAGAGAGTAACTCAGCCTGGGTTAACAACAGCCTGGGTTGTTTGGAGATTTCCATGGAACCTCCCTGGCCAACAACTCAATTGGATGTAATCCAGTTCTAGTACTGGAAGACTCCTTTGGTGGCAACAGATGGCCAATTGGGAGTCTGTTATCTCCGTTATTAGGAGACCTCATTAGTATTGTCTTCAATATATTTTGGGGATTTTCCCACAGCACTAGGTTTTCCATGCCATCCCTCAAATGCTCCTGAACTCTAGTTGTCTTTCCATACATTTCCTCTCTCAACACTATGCCCCCTGCCCCTGCTAACCTGATCCTCTGATTTGTGTTCTGTCCCATCCCAAGTCCACCCATAATCCATTCTATTTCTACCTCTCAGGGAGAACCATGTGCCTCACCACCAGTTCCTTCCTCTAAACCTAATCTTTCTGGATCTTCAGATTTGTTGTCATTTATTTAATAGATAATATCCACATATAAGTGGTTGCATAGCATATTTATATTTCTGGAACTGGGTTATCTCAGTCAAATCATAAAATGATACAAAGGGATTTACGCAAAATTGTAAAGCCTGGGCAGAATGAAGGAAACCTTGCACAGTGAACAGAAAGCTATTATATATCAGACGAGGGGATAACAGAATATAGAGAGACCTGTAGGATAAAAACTTCCTTTTTGATTCTGGCCCATCACTCCTCAGCCTGTGACAACATGGAAAACCACAGAGGGAGAAGTTTGGCCAGGAACATTAATCTAATGGCTGGGGACAGAATAATATAAAAATCCTAGCTCCTACTCAGGCAAAGGCCAGGCTTCTAATGGGCTTCAGCAGTGGCCTCCTCCTTTAAAGTCCCCATCCAGCCCAAACAGCATCAAACTAGGCACAAAGCTTATTTACACAGGAGCAGTTGCAGGATCTCACAAATCCGAGCTACAGAGACCATCTTATGCATTGTTTCTCTGTTGGTTTCAGACCGTTCTGGAGGTACACAGAGCATGTAGATGTTCTAAAACCACGTTCACTGGTTTGGTTGCTGGGCTATAACCATCCTGGGACAGGGAAAGGATTGTGAGCATTATCTCCAGTTCCAAATAAAGAGGGAGACGTTGTGGATCTCCACAAAAGCTTTCCAATGTTTGGTGGACAGTCCGACGCCCTTTGGCCTTCTTGCCGCAGTGGCGACCTCTGGGTCAGCATGTAGGGGTGGAATAACTTTCTCTGCTCTGCTGTGGCCTTTTCAGCTTTTCTCCCAGCCGTGCTGTTGGTTTTTGTAAAGAATCAACATTTGGCTTTATTGATTTTTTTCTAATGTTTTTCCTCTTTTCTGTTTGATTTCCACCCCGGGTTTATTATTCCTGTGCCCTTTTTTTTCAGTATTGGATTTGCTGGTTCTTATTTCCCTAGCCTCTGAAGGTAGAGGCAGAGATTATTGATTTTTGATTTTTTTTTTCTCCTTTCAACGGCAAGCAGTTAAAATTATAAATTTAACTCTAAGCATAGACCATTCTTTGTCGTTTATTTCCAACTTAAATTGCTATGGTTAGAAGGATACGTTGAATGCTGTTTCAACCCATTTCAGGGGGCTGGAACTTTTTAAAAATTAATTAATTAACTAATTAATTATTTTTATATTGGCTCACAGCTGAGAGTGTCCAGTGCAGTCAGCAGAGTATGGACTCTGCTATTGAAAAAACGTTTCTCCAGGTGTCAGGCTAAGTAAATTTTTTTTTTAAAAAAAGTATCCGTATCCACACTGTTTTTATTTTTCACTGCTAATTACTGAAAGCAGACTATGGAAATGGCTGATTCTAATTGCTAACCCTTTCCATTCTTTTTCTACATTCCTGTGAGTTTTTAAGAAAGTGATTACATTCATGTATTTGGGGGTAGGAGACATGTGCACTCCATGGCGTGAAGCATGCAGAGGTCAGAGAACGACTTGTGAGAGTCGGTTCTCTCCTTCACCATGTTAATATCAGGGATTGACCTCAGGTCCTCACACGTGGAAAGCAGAAGCCATGGAACCATCTTACCAGCCCCCTCTATGATGGGGGATTCTGCTTAAGGTGTTTATAACCCATCATTGTCAAGGCTTTGTCATGTGCTAACACAGCTGCCTCTGCTTCCCTTTACTTACAACTCACAAGCAGCTTTTGCAGCTTTTATTACTGTATTGTGTTATAACATGAAGGTATGTAGTCAATTGACTTAATATTTTCACTCAATGGCTTGAAAATTTACATACTCATCATCAATATCAGTAGGGTGCACTGTGATCTTTGCTTTCATGCATAAGAATGTGCTGATCAAATGTGACTTCTTTCCTTTGGCATGTCCGTCCCTATAGCCTTCTGGCAACCACTTCTTGAGAATCGCATTTTTCTTTTCGGTTGTGGATTGTTTGCATGTATCTCTCCAAATTCATGTTAAAACCTTGGAACTTGGTATGATGGTATTAGGAGATGAGGCCTTTGGGAGATAATTAGTTCATGATGCTAGAGTTCTCATGAATGAGATCAGTATCCTTACAGAAAAGGCTCCAGAGTACACTTCAGCACTTCTTTGGTTGAAATACAAGTAAGCAACTGCAGGACCTCATTAGAGCCTGACTCAGTTCTCTAGTTCCTAGGAGCTGCTGGTGTCCTTGGCTTGGACCTCTTCCTCCATTTTTATGTGCAATATAACATCTTTACTTCTCTTTGATCATCATTCCTGCATATCTTCCACATTTGAGGCATTCTAATAGTTGCATTGACCTAACAGATATTCCATGTTAATCTTTATGTTTAAAAGTTGTTTGGGGGCCTGGGATATAGGTCAGTTGGTGTTGAAAGCACAAGAGCCTGAGTTTCATCTGTGCAAAACCCTCACATTCCCAAAAGTGTAGTGATATGGTTCTGAATCCCATTGCTGAAGAGGTGGAGGCTTGCTGGTCAGTCAACCTGGTCCACCTGCTGAGTTACAGGCCAGTGAGAGATCCTTGCTCAAAAAATGTGAATAGTCTCGGCGGCACATGCAGAAACACCCACCCACACAATTCCAATCCCTTCTAAAGCTTTGGCATCTTCTTGCCATGTAATAAAACATATTCTTCGGTCACCTATTAAGGAGCTAGTGTTTTAAAAGATTATTATCCTGTCATAGTTATAGTGTTTACTCCATGGCTTATTGTAATGATAAAATGTACAATACAAAAGCCATGCTAGCGCATGCCCAGTGTGTTAGCTGTTACAGTCTAGCTTTCCACATAGAGGTGAGGCATGGAGTAAATGAGGAAAGAGGAAATGCTGGGGACACTTTAGACCAACACACTGTTGGCATGTATCCAGCACAGCTGGGGGAAGAATGTCAAATGATGACTCTCACCCACAAGATGAGCTGCCATTCACCTCTTTTTATCTCAAGTCAAATGTGATAGTCACCAAATCATAACAAAAGGCAGACGACAACTGCTTGTACAAGGAGGGAAACCTAAAACCCTATGTCCTGTCCTCAAGGTATCTATCACCAAAGTTGAATAAGAGAACACGTATCCAGAAAAAAAAAAGTTGTATTTTCCAGTTTCTATCAGAATTCCTTAAAATTCAATTTAATGACAATTTTAAATCCACACATATGCTGTGAAGCTTAATGCTACTTCCCAGTAGGACACAGCATTGTAAGATTTTAGATGAGTATGGAGGAGAACAGAAACAAGCCCCTTGAAGGTTTCAACTTGCTCTAATATTGGTCATCTTTTTTTTAAAAATGTTTATTTATTATTATATCTAAGTACACTGTAGCTGTCTTCAGATGCACCAGAATAGGACATCAGATCTCATTACAGATGGTTGTAAGCCACCATGCGGTTGCTGGGATTTGAACTTAGGGCCTTCAGAAGAGCAGTCAGTGCTCTTAACCACTGAGCCATCTCTCCAGCCCCTAATGTTGGTTAGTGTGGACATTGTTAATGGATATTCAAGCCAGCTGTGAAAAGAGAATACTAATGTATCAGGTGTAAAGTTTCAGTTACTGATTTCTGTTATTTTTATTTTTTGTTTTTTTTTCATCAATTTGGTTAAAGTTTATTATAAAATAAAATTATGAGAGTAAGGTAAACATGTTATAATAAAAGTAATTGATCATAATTATTATTTTATTTTTGTTTGGAAAATGGATTCTTTTCTCATATAGTATATCCTGATTACAGTATCCCCTGCTTCTATTCCTCCCAATTTCCTTGCCACCCCTCCCTCAGGATCCACTCCTTTTTTGTTTCTCATTAGAAAAGAGAAAGGCTTCTAAGAGATAACAATCAAACACAACAATAGAAAATATAATAAGGTAAAGCAAAAACTGTCATATCAAAATTGGGCACAGTAACCCAATATGAGGAAGAGTCCCAAGAACAGACACGTTGAGTCAGGGACTCACTTGTTCTCATAGTCAGGAGTCCCATAAAAATAGCTATATACACAGAGGAACTGGTTTAGACCCATGAAGATCCTGTGGTTGCTGCTTCAGTCTCTGTGAGATCATATGTGTCTTGCTTGGTTGATTCAGAGGGTCATATTCTCCTGGTGTCCTCCATTCTCTCTGACTTTTACAATCTTTATACCTTCCCCTCCAAAGGATTCTCTGAGCTGTGGGGTAGAGTTTTAATGGAGAACTCCATTTTAGACTCTCAGCATAATATCTGGTTGTGGATCTCTATAACTGTTCCCATTTGCTGCTGGAGGAAAACTCTCTAATGATGACTTCATAAGGCACTAATCTCTAAGTATATACATCGTTAAGAACAGTAATGCTTTTTACCCGAGGCCTCTGGGCTATCTAGTTTGTTTGGTTCTCAATTACCCAAGCAGTATCAGGTATGGGTTCCTTGTCATGGAATGGGTCTCAAATGAGATCAGATATTGGTTGGCCACTCCCACAAGTTCTGTGCCACATTGCCATAGCATATTTTCCAGGTAGGACAGGTTGTGGGTCAAACATTTTGTGACTGGATTAGTGTCTACATTTCTCTCTTGGTAGCCTGGAGGGTTCCTTCCTGCACCAAAGAGACTAGGACATTGGGATGAAGGTTCCGTGTAGGCATAAGCTCAACTTCTTCACGCTGACTGAGCTGTGTGGATGTTGTCCTTGGCAATGGGTCCCTGTTGTCAGTTTGCAAAAACCAACCCTTTGTCTTAGTATTAGCCTGGGTTGTTTAGATATTTCCATGGGACCCCGTTGGTTAACAATTCAATTGAATCTAACCCTCTCTTGCCACTAGGAGTCTTTCCTGGTTACAAGAGACAGCCAATTGAGACTTTGTATCTCCCATTACTAGGAGTCCTCATTAGGATCACCTTCATAGATTCCAGGAGGTTTTCACTAAACAAGGGCTCTACACTATCCTCCAAAGGCCTCCTATTCCAATCATTTCTATCTATCATTACTATTTCCCTCCATCCTATCTCCCAGATACTCCTAATTGCTCCTGCTCCAATCCCTATCTTCCCCAAGTCCATCTGTAAAATATATTCTATTTCTCCTTCCTAAGGGGATCTATGAATCCCAGCCCCCAGCCCTTTCTCTTTATCTAATCTCACTGAGTCTACAAATTATAGCTTGGTTATTACTTACTTGCATCCATATCCTGTTTGTCTTTCTGGGTTTGCTTTACTGAATTCAGAATGATTTTTTTTTATAGTTCCATCAATTTGCCTTCAAATGTCATGATGTTGTCTTTTCTCCTCCTCCTCCTCCTCTTTCTTTTTCTTAAAAAAATGAGTAATACTCCATTGTGTAAATGTACTACATTTCATATATTGATTCTTCTGCTGGGGGACATCTGGGTTATTTCCAGTTTCTGGCTATTATGAATAAAGCTACAATGAACATGGTTGAGCAAGTGTCCTTGTGGTAAGATGGAGTGTCTTTGGATAAATGCCTGAGTGTAGTATAGTTGGATCTTGAGGTGGATCTATTCCCATCTTTGTGAGAAACCACTATATTGATTTCCATAGGTGCTGTACAAGTTTGCACTCCCACAAACAGAGGAGTGTTCCTCTTATTCCATATCCTTACTAGCATGAGCTATCACCTGTTATTGAGAATTACTCAGTCATTCTCATAGGTGTAAGCTGGAATATCAAGGTAGTTTAGATTTGCATTTCCTTGATGGCTAATTCCTGATTTTGAGCATTTTTTAAGTGTTTATCAGCCACTTGAAATTCCTATGTTGAGAATTTTCTGTTTAGATCTGTACCCTATCTTTAATTTAATTATTTGGCTTTTTGATAGAATTTTCAACAAGTTGTGCTGGTCAAACTTGATATCTTCATGTAGAAGAATGTAAACAGATTCATATTTATCACCCTGTACAAAACTCAAGTCCAAGGGGATCAAAGACCTTAATATAAAACCAGATACACCAAACCTGATAAAGAAAGTGGTGCATAGCCTTGAACTCATTGGCAAGGGAGACAACTTCCTGAACAGAACACTGGTAACACAGGCAGTTCCTGAAAAGAACAATGGTAGCACAGGCTCTAAGATCAACAATTAATAAATGGACATCGTGAAACTGAAAGGACACTGCTAATAAGACAAAGTGATAGCCTATAGAATGAGAAAAGATTTTTTACCAACGCCACAGGTGAAAGGTCAAATCTCAAAGTAGTTTTGGTTTTTATTTCCCTGATTCTTAAAGATGTTAAACATTTTTTAAAAAGTGTTTCTCAGCAAGTTGAGATTTCTCTGTTGAGAATTCTATTTAGATCTATACCCCATTTTAATTGGGTTATTTGTTTCTTTGATATCTAGTTTCTTATATATTTGGATATTATTCCTCTATCAAAGTTGGAAAAGGAGGAGGAAGAGAAGGAAGAGGAGGAGGAGGAGGAGGAGGAGGAGGAGGAGGAGGAGGAGGAGGAGGGGAATTGGATTGAATCTGTACATTGCTTTTGGTAGGATGGATATTTTTACTATGTGAATTGTATGGATCTATGAGATCCATAGGAGATCTTTCCATCTTCTGATATTTTCTTCAATTTCTTTCTTCAAAGACCTGAAGTTTTTATCATACAGATCTTTCACTTGCTTGGTTAGAGTTACCCCATGATTTTATATCATTTAAGGCGATTGCAAAAGGTGTTGTTTCTCTGATTTCTTTCAAAGTCAGTTTGTCATTTGTATATAGAAGGGCTACTGCTATTTTTGAGTTAATCATGTTCCCAACCACATTGCTAAAAGTGTTTATCAGTTATAAGAGTTTCCTGGTCACTTTACTTGTGATTTATGTATACTATTATATCATCTGCAAATAATAATAGTTTTACTTCTTCCTTTAAATTTCCAAACTTAATATCCTTCAGATGTCTTAATACTCTATGTCAAATACTATGTCGAATAGATTTGAGAGAGTAGACAACTTTGTCTTGTTTCTGATTTAGTGAAATTGCTTTGATTTTCTCTCCATTTAATTTGATTTTTATGTCCCTTGTGTCTATATTATCACCAAGACTTTCATCATAAAGGCTTGTTAAGTTTTGTTAAAGGCTTTTTTTGAATCTAATGAGACGATTATGGTTTTTTTCTTCAAGTTTATATGGTAGGTAATATTGGCTGATTTTCAATAATCAAGCATCCTTTCATCTTGGGGATCAAGCCTACTTGGTAGGTGACATTTTGATGTGTTCTTGGATTCAGTTTGCAATCTTTTTCATCTATATTCATAAGGGAAATTGGTCTGAAATTCTCTTTCTTTGTTAAGTCTTTGTGTGGTTTTGGTATCAAGGTGACTGTGACATAAAATGAATTTAAAAATGTTCTTTCTGATTCTATTTTGTGGAATAGTTTGAGGAGTATTGGTATTAGCTCTTCTTTGAAAGTCTGGTAGAATTCTGTGCTGAAACCATCTGGATCTTGATTTAACTTTAGCAAATGGTACCTATTAAGAAAATTATTCTTTTCTTTCTGACTTTCCAATTTGTCGGAGTATAGGTTTTTAAATTTGTCCTTATGATTCTCTAGGTATCCTTGGTGTCTGTTGTTATGTTCCCTTGGACGAGAGAGTGGCACTTTTAGGAGGTGTGGCCTTCTTGGAGAAAGTATGACACTGTAGGGGTGGGAAATGAGACCCTCTTCCTAATCACTTGAGAGCTCCTGGTGGCCTTCAGATGAAGATGTAGAACTCTTAGCTCCTGAAACATGCCTGCCTGGATGCTGCCATGTTCCAGCCTTGATAATAATGGACTGAACCTCTGATTCTATAAGCTGGCCCCAATTAAATGTTGTCCTTATAAGGTTTGCCTTGGTCACAATGTCTATTCACAGCAGTGAAACCCTAACCAAGACATTTCCTTTTTCATTTCAGATTTTATTAATTTGGATATTCTTTTCTTCCTTTTCATTAGTCTGAATAAGGGTTTGTCTATCTTGTTGATTTTTTTCAAAGAACCAACTCTCTGTTCCATTGGTTCTTTATATTGATTTCAACTCTCAACTTGATCATTTCTTGAAGTCCACTCTTCTTGGTATGCATAATTCTTTTTGTTCTAGAGGTTTTATGTGTTCTGTTATGCTGCTAGTATGAGATCTGCCCATTTTCCTTTAATGTAGGTTTTTAGTGCTATAAACTTTCCTCTTAGCACTGATTTCATTATGTCCCACAAATCTGGATATAGTGCGCATTCACTTTCATTGAAATGTAGAAAGTCTTTAATTTTATTTAAAATTTTTGTCTTGACCCATTTTCCTTTAGTAGAGAGTTGTTCAGGTTCTCTGAGTTTATAAGCTTTCTGCTGTTTCTGCTGTTGATATTTAGCTTTAATCCACAGTGGTCTGATAAGATGCAGGGTGCTAATTCAGTTTTTTTTTGGTATCTTTGTGCCAATTTTGGAGAAAGTTATTTGAGATACTACTGAGAAACAGTATAATTTTCTTTGTGTTTGAGTGACATGTCCTATAAGTATTTGGTAGATTCATTTGGCTTATAATACCTGCTAGCTCTAGCATTTCTCTGTTTATTTTTGTCTGGATGGCCCGTTCTTTGTTGAGAGTGAGGTATTGAAGTCTCCCACTATCAGTGTGTGAGGGTCAGTAAGTGATTTAACCTGTAATAGTGTTTTCTTTAGTAACTTGGGTGCCTTTGTGTTTGGGGCATAGATGTTAAGAACTGAAATGTCATCTTGGTAAATTTGTTTTTCCTTTGATGAATATGTAATATTCTTACCTATGTCTTTTGATAAGTTTTGGTTTGACGTTTATTCTTGTTAGATACTACAATCCCTGTACCAGCTAGCTTTTTAGGTTCATTTCCTTGGAATATCTTTTCTAGTGTTTTACCCCGAGATAATGTTTATCCCTGGTTTTGAAATGTGTTTCTCGGACACAGTAGAGGATAGATCCTACTTTTTTTTTAATTCATTCTGTTAGTCTATGTCTTTCTATTAAAGAATTGAGACTATTGATATTGAATGATATCAGTGGCTAATGAGTGCTGTTTCCTGTTACTTTGCTGTTGTTGGTGATGTTGTTCATGTGTATGTATGTGTGCGTGGTTTCACTTAATTTGGTTTTGCTGGTATGAGATTATTAATTTTCTGTGTTTTCATGGGTGTAGTTAACCTCCTTAGGTTTGAAGTTTTGTAAAACTGCTTAAATTTGAGTTTATCATGGAATATTTTATTTTCACTATCTATGGTGATTGAAAGTTTTGATGTGCATAGTAATCTGGGCTACCACTTACAGTCTCTTAGACTCTACAGTCCATCTGTCCATGCCTTCAGAATATTCAGAGTTTGCTATGATAAGATAGCTGGGCTCTAGTGGAGACACTTTGCCCTGTCCATTATTGATTGTGTTCTTGTGCTGGTATCTAGGCATCTGGGTTTGGGATGATTATTTGTCTAGATGCTGATTTCTGGGTTTGACTTTGTTGTTTGAGCATTTTGTTATTTGGTTTCTGTTTTCTCTCTGGGTTTTCAGAGAGTGTGATACCTGTGTGGTACCTGTTTTGCTCAGCTGGTGTGTTCACTGGGGGGAGCATGAGCGGGGGTGATGCCTGCTAGTGTTGGAAGCGGGCAGGTGGTGATGAGTAGGGGGAGGGAAGTTAGGAGGAGATGATGATCTGTGTGATGCACAAGGGATGTTTGTGTGGGGAAGGGAGGCTGCAGCTAGTGTGCTGTGACTGTGCTAGGAGTGAGACTAAGGGATTGGGTCTGAGGGCAGAGAGAGAGAGAGAGAGAGAGAGAGAGAGAGAAAGAGAGACAGAGAGAGACAGAGACAGAGAGACAGAGACAGAGAGAGACAGAGACAGAGAGACAGAAAGACAGAGAGAGAGAGAGAGAGAGAGAGAGAGAGAGAGAGAGAGAGAGAGAGAGAGAGAGAGAGAGAGAGAGAGCACAGAGAGCAGATAAAGTCTGCAGGCAACCTACCTAGCTTTTGGCCACAATCAACCCTCAGCCATCTCTCCAACCCCTCAAACATTTTAAGTTAAATTTGCTTAACATGCTGAATAAAACCAAAATAATTCCATTCCACCCTCAACTTCTGTGAGATCAACTTCATAGATTTCATACTTACAAGTAGGTAATGCTTGTCTTGCTGGCCTGGCTTGGTTTACTAGTACAATGGCCTTCCATGGGTCTTCCATCCATGGGTCTCTACCAGGCCCCAGGTACAGAAGCTGAGACTGTATGAAATGAACACAAAACTTTTGTCTGTATCAAATCAGAGAAAAATGGAAAGAAGAAGTTCACAACAATATGGACAAAGTCAACTTAGTCATTAAGGTATTGGTATAGAATTTAACATGCACATAGAGTTCTGAATGTTTGAACATAATAACTCACTAATCATCAACAATATGTGCCATGGATTCTATTTATTCAGATATAAACATATGAACAATATAAAACAGTAAGCTTAAGTATTTTGCCAAAGCTAGCCCATCTCAAGATCAGGAATCTCTGAATTATCTCTTTATACATGTTATGGCTCTATTTTTGAATTGTATCATTAGCTAGTAATGTAATTTTAAGTAATGTTTAAATTATAAAACAAACATTCAATAAAAGTAAATTTTGAGACAGAATCTTACAGTGTATCTCAGGCTGCCTACTATTTACTTTGTAGCCCATGCTGGCCTCAAATTCACAGTAACTCTTCTGTATCAGCAGCCTCCAGAGTGCTGGGATTATAAGCAAGAGGCACCCACACAAGGCTAGTTCAAGTCACTTTAATATAATAAGCTTTCAATGTTCCTTATCTGAAATTATACTAGAGGTTAGGGAGAGGTATAAATAGTGAAAACACTTTCAAGATAAGAGTGGAGGGGCAAAGAGTTTTTTATTATACTTATATTTAAAGCATTTTAGTTTGCATTTATTTTAATAGGTTTTTATATTTATTGTAGAAGACTTGGAAATATAGAAGACTTGGAAATATAAAAAAGCAAAGAACTAAAACTACTCATAGTTAATAATACTGAAAGAGAAACTGTTTTTTATATGCCTACATGTAAGACATATGTGCATATTTATGGCATATAATGGCATAGCTGTTATAAATCATTTTTTGCTACTTATTGCATGCACAATCACAACATAAATGTTTGTCATTCTGAAAATAGTGTCTAAAACTCATTTTCAAATCAGGTCCCCATTTTACTTTCAGAGGCACCGTGCATTTTCCCTTATCGTATTCTTCAGTGCCATGTGATCCAGAGCAGGGACATTTCCTGCATTAGCAGGGTTGGTTTTGCTAGCTCCACATCAGGAGAAACCTAGATTGCCAGTGATAGTACTAGATAGAGGTATTGGGAGTCTCTCTAAATCAATGGCCATTTATATTAAAGAGAAAACCCATCTCTGTGGGAGTAAGTGAGTATCTACCCTTTGTACTGTTAGGGTAATAATTTCTAATTATTAAGCCCCTGTCAGGCTCCTGAGTAAGTAATGGATAAACTTGTAAGTCATAGGTACTTTTGATTCACAGAGCATGCCAACAAAAGCCCTAAGTTCAGTTATTTCAGCCATGTTTAATGCCACAGCACATGATTTATTTGGTATTATTCCAATGTATTGTTGGAGAAAATAAATAATAATTCTCTGTATATAATTATGTGGGAGACTGGATCTTTGACAGGGGAATTACTCATCTAAAGACAGATGGCAATACTGCTCACCACTAGAGTGCATTATCTGAATGCATTGTCTTGTTCCTAAATGAGTCTCTGATGAAGGTGTCTATAGAATACATCATTAAAGAAGTTAAATAGTTTAAATCTCAAATTGTGCCGGCAAGGAAGATTTCTGTGTGTGGTTGGGTATTATTCCTTAGACCGAGGAGAGAGTTAAGCAAAATAATAGCAAGAGAGGAAACACTTGGAACAAGAAGCAATTGTTTTGAAAGCTTCCATTAATCCGAATCAGTAACAACATTAAGGGCAGTGCTAAAAAACAAAACAAAACAAAACAAAAAAAACCAACCAACCAGCAACAAAACCCTCAAATCCCATCCAGCTAAGAGTGCAGGAAGTTGAAAAGAGCATGCGGGAAGGGGCGTAGTTCAAGAAATAACTACGGAGTTATGCAGAAATTCTATTCAGGAGCATCAGCTGAACTGCTTCTCAAGTCTGACCCAATAAATAGCTTCCCAGAAAGAAGGCTGAATTTCCTAAAGAGATGATGCAATTTGGAAATACAACATTTCTTTCATTTTTCCTTCTTTAAATGAAAGAGTAGTATGAGAAGGAGCTATATTTTCTAAAATACTGAGTAATAGCTGTTAATCATGGTCATATTGAGGAGCAGCTCAGGGTATAGTTAAGGTAACACCTTAGGGCAAGTCTGTTAAAGAGTTTCTATATGTTCCTTAAGTAAGACCCCTTGAATATGGCCTTGCTTCCTAAATATTGGAAGTTCAGATAGAATACAAGGCAAATTGATCAAGTCAGCCCCACCAGTGTCTTCTCTCTCTGTCCTTGGCCGTCATTCTGCTCTGCATCACCCCTGTTCAGAAACAATGCTGTTGATTGTGAGCTGAAACCTCCGCTAATGTGAGCCAAACCCACCTCTCCTCCTTTGTAGTTGTTTTGTGAGCTGTTTAGTCTTGGTGATGAAAAATCTGGCTAAACAAAAAATTGATTATTAGAGAGTGAAGATAATTACTGTATCATTCCCTGATGTTGTTTTAAAAACCTTTGACAGTGAAGTGTAGGGATTTGGAAATGTTTGAGTATGTGGGCTGGACAAGATCTGGAATGCTGTAGGCACAGAGTAGTGGGTGGTTCTTGTGGGAGCTCAGAAATCCAAAATACTGCCAGGAGTGCAAAGACAAGGTCTCCCCTGGAATAAGTAAGTCACCAGACTTACTTATAAGTTGACAAAGAACTTGGCCACATTTTGCCTAAGCCCATGGATAGAGGTGAGGTTTAAAGGTAATGGACTAGCTTATACAGTGGACAGAATTTTAAGGCAACTAAAAAAACTTGCAGCTTGGGGCTGGAGAGATGGCTCAGCAGTTAAAAGCACTGACTGCTCTTCCGAAGTTCCTGAGTTCAAATCCCAGCAACCACATGGTGGCTCACAACCATCCATAATGAGATCTGATGCCTTATTCTGGGGTGTCTGAAGACAGCTACAGTGTACTTACATATAATAATAAATAAATCTTTTTTTAAAAATACTTGCAGTTTGTCTAGAAAAGAAATTATGGACAAAGGGGGTAATCTTACAAAATAGACTAGTGCCATTAAAGAGAAGGCAAGCCTTCTGCATGAAGACAATAGAAAAACCCTTAGAGAGCCTTGGGGAATTGGTCAGAACCCTACCATCTCCAGACTCCAGGAGGTAAAGATTTTAGCACACCCCAAGTCACTTGAAATACTTGGAAGATAACTCGGGTGCCATGTTCACACACTCCACCTAGAAAAGTACTTCCTCATGTTCAGCCATGCAGAGGATATACAACTTAGGTCCAAGGGGACCTGGAGACTCAAGTATGTGGAAGGGCATGGCCATGACCACATGATGTTGTTTGCAGACATGTTGAAGGCAAGTTCATGGAGGTACTATCCAGACTTCAAAGGAGAGTCTGGGTAGCCAGGCAGGTCATGCTGTTTTGGGAAGTTCTGAAACAATTAGAAGGTGGGCTCATTGGAGGAAACAGATCTCTAGAGGTGGGCCTTAGTTCAAGTTTATAGTTGAGCCCAGCTTCCCATTACCACTCTGCCTCCTGATTGCCAGTGCTAAGCAACCAATGCCTGCATCCCTGCTTCTCTTCCTTCACTCCTTGCTCCTCCCTGCTATGGTAGCCTACATTCCCCGAAACTGCAATCCAACATAAACCCATCTTACATCAAGTTTCTTCTTGTCAGATATTGGTTATGTTAATGAGAGAATAATCCATACAGATGCCAGTGGGGGTGCCTATTGTAGAGTGATATAATATAGTTCAAACTTTCAATTTCCCATGGATTGTCAAAAACAGGTTTCAGTGTTGTGGGTTGTTTTAAATCTTTACCTTATGACTATCATTCTAGAGTTAAATAGTTCTCTCCCTCTCTCTCTATACACACACATATATGTATATATATATTATATTCATATATTATGTATACATACCTGAATTTATGCATGTACATTGGATTTGCAAGGATTTATTCTGACCTCAGCTTTGCTAAAGATGTTAACTGTGCTGTAACAGTATGTTGCAACTGCTTTATTTTTCATCAAGTATTGCATCTGTCAAAGGGTGATAATATCTACCACAGATATGGGAAAAAGATGACATAATGCTTTGGTAGAGTTCTCAGCTCTGTGGTAGGGCAAGGAAGACAAGCAGAAACTCCTTTTTGTCCAGCTTGACTAATTGCCCTATAGAAGAAACTGATCCTGGTTCTCAAGTTAATGAGGGGCAGCTACCTGAATGTGCATATCTGCAAAGTTACAGGTCTAAGCAGATTCAAAAAGATCAGAAATAAAAGGCATATGCTGAGATAAAATCTCACTTCAGCACTACCTGCTTTTTTAAGTAATGATGGGTTGACAACAAGGAGATTGCATGACATATGCGTAAGATGACTATGGATGGTGCCTCACTCTCTCTTTCTCTTCCTCTCTCTCTCTCTCTCTCTCTCTCCCTCTCTCTCTCTCTCTCTCTCTCTCTCTCTCTCTCTCTCTCTCTGTGTGTGTGTGTGTGTGTGTGTGTGTGTGTGAAAAGATGAAGGTGAAGAGTACAGCCACTTAGCTGTAAGGTTTTAAACAAAAACAATTGGATGGCAAATGAGTTAAGTATATTCTGAAGGAGACATTCATCCAAAGATTTTCCCCCAGCAAGGCAGTGGAACATCTTGTTATTTTTAAAGTTAAGCATGAGAGTGCACATTAAGGTAGTTATAGTAACATTCATGTATATGGTTTTCTGAAATTTGTACTAAATGGGGATCACTCCACACTTCAGCTCACAGCAGCAAGTCATTCATACCACCATGCTTGTCCCCAGAGCTCTCCTGACACTCAAGCACATGCTGGTGTTTTCTGTTGCCTTAGAATCCCTCCTGTCTTTGGCTGTGTTTTTATAAGCATAGCATACAGATGTTAAATCATCATCTAAATTCATAGCTCATTTCTTCCTCTTCATCTACATGCTTATACACCAAATTGCCTTTGTTTGTAATATAAAAATAACGCTTTATTGTTTGTAGATGGGATTTCAA
The DNA here is from genome assembly GCF_008632895.1 of Mastomys coucha. Taxonomy (NCBI): domain Eukaryota; kingdom Metazoa; phylum Chordata; class Mammalia; order Rodentia; family Muridae; genus Mastomys; species Mastomys coucha. The sequence goes on from NW_022196898.1 coordinate 29,120,025, forward strand.
AGTGGCCTTGAGTTTGAAGTCCTCCTGCTCTGTCTCCTGGATTCAGGATTACAGAAATGCACCACCACTCTAGACTTCCCTTCCCTTCCCTCCCCTTCCCTTCCGTCCCCTCCCCTCCCCTCCCCTCCCCTCCCCTCCTGTCCTCTCTTCTTCTCTTCTCTTCTCTTCTCTTCTCTTCTCTTCTCTTCTCTTCTCTTCTCTTCTCTTCTCTTCTCTTCTCTTCTCTTTTCTATACAGAGAAAATGGTGACATATGCCTGGAGAGGTCACGGTAGTGCACACCAGCAGCGCCTGCAGCCCTTGTTCAAATGCCAAGTCACAGGTTTATCTAATGACTCTTCATCTAAACTCCAGTTCAAAAAGCATAGCTGCTCCTCGGCTTATGGTGAGGGTACATCTGATAAGACTGTTAGAAGCAGTAAAATGTCATTAATCTGAAAATGCATTTAATACACATGCCCACTGACCATTGCTACTTAGACATGCAGCACTCTGTGGAGTACCAGTTCTGCACTCCTGTGACCGTATAAATCTATGCTCTGCTGCCATCCAGCACTTCCCAAGAGCATCTTATCAAATTCTGCTAATCCAGGGAAAGGAACAAAATTCAGTTTCCATCTAATGTGGGTGGTTTTGACCCCAAAATGAAGTGTGAAAATCAACATATTTTCTTTTCTTCTCTGGTCCTTGAGCTGTAACTTGGGTCCTTGGATACGTTAAGCTCTGACACCGAACTGTCATCTCAGTGTCTCCCAAATAGTGAAGCCGAACCATTGAGAACTGAGAAACATTTATACTATCTCATATCTCTTCATTCATATTCACTTGGCTAGAGCACAGTCATGTGACCACAGCTGTATGATGCAATGTGAAGCGTTAGCTTCCAGAGTAACCCAGCTGTGTGTGAGGCTTATTTGTGTGTACTTATGGTCAGCTCCTGAGGCAACTACTTTAGGGATAGAATCTACTCAATCTTCTAGCCAGTTTTTGGCATCAGTTAGCATTAATCATTCAGAAAACTTAGGTCACAAGAAAAGAGTTCTAAAAGCCCTTGAAGATGCTATGTTGGGGCAGCAACCAAGCCCATTTAGTTTGTACATGTGTACTGACATGATAGCTTGATTGCACATTTTGTGACTTGGAATAATTTTCACCAAGAGCCTTTATGCAGCAAAAGCAAGTTCTAACTCAAGGATGTAGCATTCTGAATGCGAATACTGAGACGAATGGGGAAAGTTGTATCTCCTTTAAGAAATCCAAATCTGATGAAGGCTTGAATGTTGTTATTTAAGGTATGGTCATACTATGCTTTTTCTCTATTTTTTTCTTTTTCTTTATTTATATATATATTTGTGTATCATGTGTATGTGAGCATTTGTGTGGGCACATATATGCTACCACATACATAAGGAGGTCAGAGGATAAAGTGTTGGGGTCAATTCTTTTTCCTTCAGTGGGGGCATGGATGAGTTGAACTTGCATTGTGGGCCTGATGGCAAGCACATTTACCACTGAGTCATGTCACTGGCCCAATTTTATTCTTTGTAATGAACATTTTGTGACTGTTATTAAATTTTATGACTCAACAAATATGTATTAAGTTACTTATTTTAGGGTTTGCAGAGGTGGTTTTCTAACTTTTTTATTGCTGTGAAGAGACGCTATTATCAAGTCAACTTTATAGAAGAAAACGTTTAGCTGGGAACTTACAGTTCGACAGGGTTAGAGTCCTTGAGCATCATAACAGGGAACACATCAGCCAGCAGACAGGTATGGATCTGGAACAGTAGCTGAGAACTTGTATCTCCATTCACAAACAAGAAGCAGAGAGAGAGAGAGCTTCCACAAACAGGAAGCAGAGAGAGAGCTAACTGGAATGACTTGGGCTTTTTAAAAAAAAATTATTGTTATATGTAAGTACACTGTAGCTGTCTTCAGACATAGCAGAAGAGGGTGTCAGATAGCATTTTAGGTGGTTGTAAGCCACAATGTGGTTCTAGGATTTGAACTCAGGACCTTCGGTAGAGCAGTCAGTGCTCTTAACCACTGAGCCATCTCCCCAGCCCGACTTGGGCTTTTGAAACTCAAAGTTCCCTCATGACACACTTTCCTGCTCCCATGTGACACACTTCCTTTAACAAGGCCATGCCTGTTAATCCTTCCCAAATAGTACCATCAACTGGGGACAAGCATTCAACTATATGAGCCTATGGGGGACATTCCCATTCCAATCACCACAGTGGTTCTTAAGTTCTGGAAAAAAATGATATGACTGATAAGAGTACTCATTGTAAAAACAAATACACACAGGGCTGGGATGGTTTTATTTGTCCTTTCCTAACTTCACGTGATAGCTTTAAAACAGATGATAACCTAATACAAGTAAGTAATGCACTATTTATAAATTGTACATTTTGCTTCTTCTCACACTGAGCATGTAGCAATGTAATAAGTGCTTATTGAAAGGGTTAGTGTTTGTTTTTTTAATAGCATTTTTAGAACATGATTCTGTACTGAGCTGAGTACCATTCCATACAAATCTGTTAAGTACATGAGGGAAAATATTAAAACCATTGAAGTTCAAGGTTTAGATATGACTTAAAGAATATTTCCCTAATCATTCCCTCGAGTGCTGTGGCCAAGGATCTTCATATCTTACATAAATGTCTAAATATGTGTACTATGGGAGCCACTGGTGTTAGTACAGGAAAATAAAAAGACCTTGAATGATATTCTTGGAAATGATGGTGAATAGAGCAGAGAATTTTTATCCTTTTTAAATAATTTTAAAGGATTTTAAAGAACTTGCATAGTTATTAAACTAAACATAAGTTCAAATTATTGTAAAATTATTAACAAAAAGAAAGGCCTGTTTTATTACTTATAAAAATAAATAAATCAGAGAAAACAGAAGGCTTTTGTTTGAGTTTATAAACAGAAGATAAAACCTTTCAATTAAACTAATAAAGCTGCAACAATAACAGTCATTTAAAGAAATAGATATGATTTGTGCAGTTCCTTGGAAACTTTATCCTTAAGGTCACGCCTGCACCACCCCTGCGCAGTCGCTCTTCCTCTGAAGCTGCTCTCTCTTCTGGCAAGATCATTGGCCGCTTCCTGTTCTGGAAGGCAGAGTGTAGATTGTTCAGAATAATAGCAGCCTCTTCCATAAGGAAGGGGGCAAAATTAGGTGGCAGGCCTGGATGGGCCTCGTGTAAGGTGTTGTTTTGATGTTGTTGAGATCTGAAAAGAGAACATCCATCTAACAGCACTGGGGGCAAAGTGCTGTCCTGACTATATGCATGCTTATGTGAAATCCAGTGAGTTAGATCCACGTTCAGAGACAGATCAGAGCAGCTGAAACAATATTGGATGTGAAAATCAAGTGGATGTTGAGTTTCCTTACTTACAAAGCCCAAAACAAATGAAACCATTATATTTTTCATTTTTGATCACATCCCTTGATACTGTATCCTTCTTTGTATCCTTTTTCTTGATTTTAATAGTAAAAAGCCTTATTTGAATGCCTTATTTTCAGGGTAGATGCATTTAGCCCTTTAATTTGTTCTCTTTGCTCATTTTCCAAGAGTTCTTTTTCTCTCATCTTGTTGTTCCTCACATTGCTATTGCTATAAGGGATGTTATTTTAGGAAATTAGAATATATTTAATAGCATTTATGTTTGTTTATGTCAATATAAATTTTATTTTAGCATAATATAAACTAATTAAGTTGAAAATATTTTTGAGTGGTCACATCATTAATATTATCAAAGCCAAAGGAAAAAAAACCCAAAACTCAACCAACCAAACAAATTAAGTCAGTGGTATTTAAACTACAGATCAAATTCAGCTTTTGTAAGATAGTAGTGGGATATCTTCTGATGCTATTATTTTTTTAAAATAGTATATACAGTTTTTAAAATTTAATTTATGTGTTTGAATGTTTTAATTGCATGTTATGTAGGTGGACCATATTCATTCCATGGGTAGAAGAAGAGTATTATATCACCTGAAAGTGGACCTTTAGTCAGTTATGAACAGCCACATGGTTGCTGGGAATTGAATCTGGGTCTGCTGGAAGAGCAGTCAATGCTCTTATCCACTGAGGCATTTCTCCAGCCTTCAGGAAACATGCAGTTTTATATATTATGGTTTCATAGATTAATTTATCACAGAGAAATAATGTTTGGCTTCTTTATTCTCTAAGAATTTTGCCAGGTCTATAGATTCCTTGGCCCAGCTGGACCTCATCCCTGTAGTCATTGATTTAACCATTCTGTAATAGTAATATGGGAATAACTGTAGCCACAAATAATAAGGCACTGCTCTAGTCTTGTGGCTATGGACACTTTCTTTCTCTTTTCTGCCTTTTCTCAACCCTAAAATTAGTTTAATAAAACATATAACTTGCAAGGTATTGATGTTTAAAATGTCAGTCCAGGTGAAGTGGCAGAGTGACTAAAGCTTATAAACTTATTAATGTTGGGGAACATTCCAGGCCCTGGCAAGGCTGTTACAAAGAAAATCAACAAGAGTCTTGTACAAGATGAGATGGATTGAAGTAAACCAAAAATAATTAATATATACTCTGATCATAATTGAAGTTACAAAGACTATGAAACAGGGCAGTGTAATGGGAATTTCTTGGTTGCTAAGGACAATTTTAGAAAGAGTAATAATTAACAGAGGGTATTGTGAAGAGGTGAACTCTAATCTGATACTTGAATTACAAAAAGAAATTGGTTCTGATAATCTGAAATGGAAAAATGTTTTGTTCTTATAATGATAGAGAGAAGCTCAGAGAGTGTGCAGCTTAAGTAAGATGAGAGAAATAGAAAATCATTGAGTTTGTATTTGAATGAACTTCAATAAGACCTTGTGCTTTGTCATATTTTAGTGTGCTCCATGCAACCTCAGAGAAATTCCCATTTGGTTTACATTTTATATAATCAGATCTATGGTATATTAAAATTTAAAATACTCAATGTAAAGCAACAGAAAAAATATTTATTTCTGGGTAATTTAAAAGGCAATATTGGCTAACAGTTATTTAATCTTTTAAAAAAGACTTTCTAAATTATAGCAGTAATGTTGATTCCCCTAACAAACTGAGTATATTTTGATGGATTGCAAGGCACAATCATATCCTTTCCCTAAGTCTCAGGAAAACTAAGCTGTGGGGATTACTGAACATAGCTGATCATTCTCACCAGACATCACCATGGAGAAGAGATAGAAATAGCTGAATTTATGGCCCACAGTTATGGCAATTAATTAAGCAAAACCCAAAGAGATAGATAGGTGGTTGAGCTATTAACATTCTCTCATGGACAAAAACCAGGGAAACCAGACCTTCAACTGAGGTTCCACCCCCAACTGCATACACCATGCTGTGTATGGTTTTGGAGTGGCACTAGGTATATAAAAGATAGACAGGTTAACAAGGATCATGACTACAGGAACACAGGCTTTGTAAGTCATCACTGAAGCTAAGCAGGGACTTATACATATATACTTATACATACCTGTGTTCCTGAACATGACCCCACTAAGCACATTGGCTCATATACGTTAACTTGGGTAAAATCATTTCTCTGCCTCCCATTGTCCTATGTGTATGGATAGACTCTACACGTCTCTGTGGAAACTCATACCACTTTGTTATTTGTCCTTTACCATGGTATCAATCTGGAAAATTTAGACCTTTGGAGCATTTAGAACAAAAGTAACCCCTTAAAGCTACAAATTAAAGAGGGACTTATTTAATTTGGTGTGTGGTCTGACATCCCTATAAGCCCGTGTGGGATGAAGTTAATGGAAGGAAAGTTCCAACCACGTGGACAACATAACTAAAAACCTTCCACAACCTGGCTTCAGAGGCAAATGTAGCAGTGCAATCTTTTAGTTAATGGTCATTCTGAAGCTCTTTTAACACAAATAAGTATGTGTCAAGAACAAGTGGCACTCAGCCGCCTTTCAGAAGCATGTGGAGCATGGGTAGTAGCTTCATGGAAAGGGACAAAAGAAGGCATGCTGAATGTAGAGATGCAGTGCCAAACTTTGAGAGGAAGTGCGAGAGTATAAGGTTAGAAGAAGAGACTGAGGTAGCCGATTGTCAGGTGGAAGTTGGAGTCCTCTGAGGGGTAGGGTGGAGATGGATATGGTGCTCCTATGTATGCTTTTCTTTGTAGACTATTAGTGACGTTTGCTTTCAAAATCAGAACATGATAGATTACTCTATTTGTGAACATGGTATGATGTCAACAACATAAATAATAAGCAATCAGGACAAGGCAAAAATTCTTGTAATTCCTTGCATGAAGCTGGTACATATGGCATTGACAAGGATATCTGGCCCACTTCTTTCCTCTGTCTGTGCTGCTAGACACGACAGCCTAAGAGCCTGCTGCTTGGGAGTGACAACTAGTATTTGCTGTGTGCTTTTTATTCATTTTTATTCATGTGTTCACATCAAATTTTTATGCAGATTTTCAACTTTCTCACATGAAAGGCAATGGCATTGGGGTTCAGAGAAATTGAGTTAATCGAAGAGATTCACACAGGAGGCTAGAAAGCAAATTTGTAAGTGGCTTAGGTTGACCATCATTCTGCACTGCACTACAAATACTTACAGAACCAGGTATGAAAGCCCAACAGTATCCAAGGCAGAGGGAGAAGTGGATGGGGGGCAACTGGAGTATGACTAGCAAAGTTCTGTTTTCTGGATACACTTTCCTATCTCCTAATATCATTTCTACCCTAAAAAGAATTATACAGTTCTGTTCGTATGCCAACATTCCCAAGTCTTCCAATTTGGACGTGAGTGATTTGATTTGCTCCTGTAAATTATAGGAAACATCAATACTTTGTGGATGATCCAACATGTCATCTTTCACAGTATAAATTTTGGTAATATAACCAAGAAAAAGAGCTCATTGTAAAGAGAAGATAGAGGGCTTGCCAGCTTTTAATGTTCTAACTAGTTTTGAGAGAAGATATCCCCTAGGAGAATTATCAGACATGGACAGGGTTTCCATAGCAACTACTGTTTGCTGTGTAATTTTGATATTCCTGAAATTTTGTTGGAGGATGAAGAACTTCCATCAATTGTTGGGATATATAAAGGTTTACTCTGTGTTATTTGTGGCATGCGTTTTCCAGAATTAATGAGGAAGCTTGAACTTCTTGGTTTGTTGTTCTCTTATAGCTAAGGGAACATGCTGCAATACAATGAATGGGCATCCAGCCAGGGCTATTTCCTATCAAAAGCAGTTAGCATTGTGCCAAAGCACAGGAAAAACAATTTATAAAATCCAAGTGTGGGGCTTGTTGAGATGGACGGAAAGAGAGGACATGAGTTTTTTTGGTAACATTCCAATATAAAAATACATATTGCCTCTGTTGGCCCCAGGATCCCATTTAAATCAGTCCTGGCAATCCACCCTGAAGTCTGTCCATTTTCCTCTTGAGCATCGACACAAGGCATTGAAAGCATAAGCCTAAGGAGAGCATGCTGTCAGCCTTAAGACACTCTTGTTTATGGGCCTCTGGCAACACACTATTGCCAGCCAACTGAAGTATTTTTTTTTATATAGCAGTCAAAGAAAGGAGGGAATTCTGGTGGTACTCAACAAAGCAAAGTACACAAAATTCGAGCTAATTAAGAGTCAATGCTGGTTATGATTCTATTCTGTACAAACATTGTATGCATATACACAGTGCTAGTCAAAAATGATAACATTCCTACTCACAAAAGAAGTAGCATCCTGTAAAGAGAACCTTCAATAGGGCTATGTTTTAGAAATGACTATGGTTTTGCTGTCACCTACATCATGCTATAAATCATATTAAATAGTATATGGTGATTTTCTGTAAAATGATAAATAAAACAAGTACGGGAATGAAAAAAAAAACAACAAAATCTCCATAACTGATATATAACCATTTTATCATATCTAGGGTACACATAATATATTTTAGTTATCATTTCAACAATGGCAATGACTGGAGACACATGGACCCACTCAGGGAACTGAGTATTGTTAACAAAGAAGTAAGTAAGAAGGTGAGTGTCAGGGTGTTAACAGGAATTCTCTTAGGTGCATTTAATGGAAATGATAATTAATCGCCTTATATTTTGAAATAAAATAGGGCTTGATAAACTTAAGTTTGATCTCTGCCTTCAGGGGCTTATGTATTTAGCAAGACCTACTTTATTTATCTGGAATTCCTTTTTGTTATGTGTGTTCTGAGCTAGATGCTCCCTTTTGACCAGCTGTTTTTTAAAGCCTGTATCTTTCCCTGATTTCAATATAAAGGCATTATCTCGGTGGTCACTCTTAAATTTGATCCCCTGTGATTGGGCGCTTTAGTCATGAAATCTGTGTAATTATGTTTCCAGGTTAGTGGTGCAACCCAACCTCTGAGGTTTAAAACAAAGCTCCTCCTACTCCTTGATTAGCCCAGGTCATAAGTCCTGACACCTTAGGACAACAAACAAACAAATGTCTATTACAGTCCATTCCTTTGGCTACCTGCATTCAGTTTTGGGTTATCATAGTATAATACCTGTGACAAAGAACTAGTGAGAAAGAACTAGTAAGAACTATTTTGGTTCATGGTACTATAGATTCCATCATAAAATGGAGTGAGTTCAATATTTTGTGCATCTAATAAAGACAGTTTGTCATGTCAGGAATGCTTATTGGGAAACAAATAATTGAAAAGGAATCAAAGAGAATAACCTAATAAGATATGATATCACAGTTCCTCCATTGGAACACTAACAACAACAATCTCCTACTAGGACCTACTTTAATAGATGTCCAAAGTACCTCCCAATGTCACTACCCTGGGGACCAGAATTTGGATATAGGCATTTTGGGGAGACATTCAATCAAACCAATTCACCACTTAACATACAACCTGAAACTTATCCATAAGTACTTTATTCTCTGTTACTCCACCCAGTTCCTTTGATTAATGTCAATTATTTTTTTTTCCGTTAGTTCTGAGTAGAAATTCTTGTGGCCACAACAGCCAAGAGTCTATCTAACATTACACAGTGTCCAATCATATGAAAAACATATTAAGAGATGAAGATATGTACAATAACATTCATTGGATGGTAAGTGTAGGGAGAAAGGCACAATGGTCAAGAGTCTGGTGAATATCACATGTGGCTAGAAGGGTTAGTAGGGAGTTTTTGGTCTGGGTTGAAAATGGATGGGACTCTTGTCAACAGGTGTTAATGAGTTGTCTTGGTTCTCATACTTTAGATATTTCTTTAGTTTTCTTTTGTTTTGTCCTTAATGGTCATATGGAAGATGTGAAAATGAATAATGTTTCACCAATTCCTGTTACAGTCGAATTAGGACTTGAGATATGAATTGATGAATATACTTGTTACTTTTATGAGTGTTGAGGGATACATTAGTAGCTTTTCTCATTGCTCTGAGAAGACACTAGGAAGAAACAATTCAAAAGTAAAAGCATTTACTTTGGTTAATGGCTTCTGAGGTTTCAGTCCATCATGGCCAGGGGTGGGAATCTGACAGATCAGAACAGTTCACATCATAGTGGAGAGGAAGCAGATGACAAGAACATATAGGAACATCACTCAAGTCGAGATAGATCAAGAACACAAAAGCTGTGACATACCTTCTCCAATTAGACCCTGTACTGGGAACATCACTCAAGTCGAGATAGATCCCACAAGAACACAAAAGCTGTGACATACCTTCTCCAATTAGACCCTGTACTGGCTGGTTTTGTGTGTCAACTTGACACAAGTTGGAGTTATCACAGAGAAAGGAGTCTCCCTTGAGGAAATGCCTCCATGAGATCCAGCTGTAAGGCATTTTCTCAATTAGTGATCAAGGGAGGTGGGCCTATTGTGGGTGGTGCCATCCCTGGGCTTGTTGTCTTGGGTTTTATAAGAAAACAAGCTGAACCGGCCAAGGGAAATGAGCCAGTAAGTAACATCTCTCAGTGACCTTTGCGTCAGCTCCTGGTTCCTGACCTGCTTGAGTTCCAGTCCAGACTTCCTTTGGTGATGAACAGCAATGTGGAAGTGTAAGCTGAATAAACCCTTTCCTCTCCAACCTGCTTCTTGATCATGATATTTGTGTAGGAATAGAAACCCTGACTACGACAGACCCCAACTCCTGCTTTTCATTAACTCACAATAATGCCAGTATGTTATGAATCTGAGAAGGGATTAATCAATTCATTGGGTCAAAGCCTTCATATTTCTAATTATCTCTAGAAATACCCTTATAAGCACAAAGATACATGCTTATTAATCTTTTTATAATTCTGACAAATTGATGATCAGATTTCTCTACTATATTACCAAAGGCCAGAAGTGTATGCCAACATTTGTATTAGAACTAATCACCATAGTTGCCAACTAATGTGTCCTACCACGTTGTTCTGCTTATGTCCTTTACCCAAATTACTTATGTCTTGGCTTCTACCAAGGCAGTTTATCATAGGGATGGAGAGGGAGATACAGTCAATCCAGTTTTTTCTCCCAGTTTTATGCCTGTGATAGCATTGGGGATGAGGTATTTGTTCTAAGTAGCTTAAATCAGAATCTCCAGAGATTGCTGCAGAGGGAGTCTTTAGTCCTAAATGAAGTCTGTAGTCTCAGCTCTCTGGAGGCTGAGACAAGATGATCATAAGAATTTGAGGTTCACCTGGGCTGCATAGTGGATGGAACTGCCTAAGGAGAATGGCCAAGAGGAGGGTTCTAACTTCTGTTCTTCTGTTCATTCTGTTGTTCCTGTCTCCCTGCTTTACCTGCTTTCATCTGGAGGACAGAATTTTGCTTTCAAGACTTTCATCTTGAAATATGTCCATCATCCTGAACCAAAGGTCTCTGGTAGGAAACACATTTCTTAGTAAAGCTTCTTATTTCTCTGTGTTCACTCAGATGAGCCAAATTCAACATGAGACTTGTCTCCTTCTTATTAGACTTGTGAGGACAAGAATTATTAGAAATGATGTGATCAAAACTACACTCTTCATTTCAGGATCATTTGTACTGTTGTGTCAGCTTAGACCAGGCCTTCACCTGCTACCTGTCACCTCTGCAGTCAAGGAAGTGTGGTCATTTTTCAAGCTTGGGAGAACTGGACTCTTCCTCCTTCCTTGATTCTGCCAGTTATGAATTCAGTACTCTCATGCAAATTCTCATGCCAGCTTTTGCATGTTCCAACAGGAAGTGAGAAAAATTAATCCAACGTACTTATTTTGAGGGAGTTTGGTTTACATGACTGAAAAGTCTAGTGGTAGCTTGATCCAGGGGGGATGTAAGCAGGACCAGGTCATCTGTGTATGAGGACCCCTTTTTTAGATAGCGTTCTAGTGCGATGTGGCCGGTTTCACTAACCTGGAACCACAGAGCATTCTTTTCCTGATTTCTTATTAGGGTTTGCCACAAGCAAAGTGTGAGCAGGATGCTGCCAGTGTTACACTTGGAAACATGCATCATGGTCTATAGCTTCATATGGTTATTTGTCAATTAAAAAAATCTACCAAAATTAGAATGATAAACACTAACTTTATGTCGGGCAAGGAGTTATCATGGCATTTAGAAGTGAAAGCCCCAATTGCATCTGTAATGTTGAATTCTTTTTTAAAACAGGCATCTAAAATGAGCTGAACAAACAAGGCAAACTCACCAGGCCTGTGTCAGGAGTATGGATAGCTCTGTTGAGAAAAACATCACTTTTTTTTTTTTTTTTTTTTGAGACAGGGTTTCTCTGTACAGCCCTGGCTGTCCTGGAACTCACTCTGTAGACCAAGCTGGCCTTGAACTCAGAAATCCACCTGCCTCTGCCTCCCAAGTGCCACCAATACCTGGCAAAACACCACCTTTTTAAGCAGGACACTCAACGTGTTAAAGATCGAGGAGCAAGAGATAGACTCTAAGTCCCTTGATACTGGGTCTCCCTGTAACTTCATTTATTCTCCTGCCTCTGTAGGTCTGAACTGATTCTGACTTTTCGTGGTCAGTTTTGTTTCTTTCTTAAATGCCAAGTTCAGGCCTATCCCCAGATATTGATGCAAGAGCATTCATTATTTATTTTCAACCGCTTTAAAAATTGGACCAGGCTTCTGCGGGATAATATATCCTTATTTAGTATTGCTTATAGTTGTTCAGTGTCTGTAATCAAATCATCACAAGAAAAGTTCCTGTTTGGTATTATCACATGACAAGATTGACTTCAACTGACATTGTTTCAGGTTCCAATTCTACAGAACAGGTTTTGTGTCTCATTACAGTCTAATGATCCCTTATCATTGGACCACTGGGAAAGCCTTTCTGGCTACAAGGGAAAAAGCATATACTTATTGGCCAGGTCTGGCTTATACATTGATACTGATTGTTGTGGCCTGAAAAACTCAATGAATTGACAGGGTAATTTTGACCTGCAGGCTTTTCTCTGACAATGTTTGAAAGGACTGAGGTCTCATTCTTTTCCAATACTTCAGGATGAGAACAGCGTGTGTGTTTGTGTGTGTGTGTGTGTGTGTGTGTTGGGAGTACACTCACAAAGTTGTCATTGAAGGGTGACAGAGGAACAGTGTGCAGGCCTGAAAAGTCTGAGCTTTCTTTACATACACAGTGGAGGTTGAAAGCCTCTGAAGGATGCCAACCTAGGAGACTTCTGACCCCTCAGTCCTGAAGTCACTGTTTAATTTTGTTCTCTTAGTTTGAACATTGCGATTGTATATGTAGATGTTGCTATAGAAATAATTAGATTGCCAAATACTATGCTCTATGTTGTTTGGAAAGATGCTATTTGTGAGGTATCTAGGTGAGAAGCAATTAAGGCAGGATTTGGACTGCCTAAGTAAAGGCAGGAAGCAGAATTACAGCCACTAGCTACAGTAAAGGAGCCTGAGAAGCAGTCACAGGGACGATAAAGAAAGCCATGCAGGTCTGTGACTTCATTACACTGGCACAAGGGCTATGGTTCCTTGGCGAAATTGAGTGTCTGGGTGATTCCATAGTTTAAGTACATGCACAATGATGTATTGCTTTTAGCAAATAAATGAAAAAAAAACATGCTTAAGTCTCTCTACTTTCTTTTCACAATATCCCTTAATATATGCATCAAAAACTCATATGAGACATTGGGTTCTGACTTATAAAAGAGAATTATTATTTTTTTACATTGGTCTGTAAGTCTTTGACCACAAGTTTCTGTTTTTAAAATGAAGTAATCCACCCAATACCACAGGAAGCTGCTTTTTAAAAACAACTCAACTCTAAGTACAGACTGAGTAAAAGATTCATTCTTAAGAAAGATGGCTAGAGGGCTCAGTTAAAAGAATATATTTCTTTTTTTTTTGAAGCTATTCAATCAGTTCTATTTTACAAAGATTTATTTATTTATTTTATGTATATGAGTACAGGCTGAAGCTGTACAGATAGTTGTGGGCCTTCATCTGGCTGTTGGGAATTGACTTTTTAGGACCTCTGCTCGCTCTGGTCAACCCACTCATTCCGGTGGGCCCACTTGCTCCAGTAGACTCCTCTTGCTCGGGCTCAAAGATTTATTTATTATTATAAATAAGTACACTGAAGCTGTCTTCAAACACACCAGGAGAGGGCATCAGTTCTCATTATGGGTAGTTGTGAGCCACTATGTGGTTTCCGGGATTTGAACTCAGGACCTTCAGAAGAGCAGTTGGTGCTCCTTCCCACTGAGACATCTCACCAGCCCAAAAGAATGTATTTCTCGTGTACAGGATCCATGTTAAATTTGTGGCACCTATGCAGGGCAGTTCGCGACCATCTGAAACACCAGCTCCAGGGGGTCCTATGTCCTCTTCTGGCCTCCACAGGAACCTGCACACACACACACACACACACACACACACACACACACAAATACAAATTTCTTTCTCTCTCTCTCTCGCTCTCTTTCTTTCTTTCTTTCTTTCATTCTTTTTTTCTTTCAAGAAAAATGACCAGCACTAGACATGTTTTTGATTGGATGCTCTTTAGTCTAATTTTCAGTGAGTGTTACAAATCATTCTGATTTTATGTATCAATAAGCTTTATAAATATTTTAAATAAGAAATACAGTTATTACAAATAAGCTATTCATTCATTCATTCATTCATTCATTCATTGGTGATGGAGTGGTACTCAGTATTTCCTATGTGCTAAGCTGGTACTCTCCCATTGGCCTATATCCCTGGCTCAGTTTGGTAGTCAGCTACTATAATTTTTGACTTAGAATTTAGACTTTAGAATTTAGAGTCAGTTCTTGAGTTTACATAACTGGAGTTACCATCAAAATAGAACCAGAGGATAATTCAAGGATGTAGTTTGTGTTGCAAGTTTTTAGGAAGGAGTTAGTGAAGCTGGGGATCATCTTCTGTCATCCATTTCTAGTCTATCTAATGAGCCTATTTTTTTATGTTTTGACTCTTTACAGACGTGGAAAAACAAATCATCGGCTGAAGAGTTCCAAGCATTAAATTGGCACATTCCAGGTACTAAAGCAGTACGAGGATTTTAGCAGGTCTGTTTGGTTCTCAGCATATCAGCACCTGTGTGTAACTACTGTAGTTACACCACATAAACTAAATCCCTCTAGGAAGGTGCTGTCTGCTTCTGATGACATCCTTTTATTCTCCGTTGTTCTTTTTTTTTGTATCTTGTTCCAAGCTATTGCTGTCAGTTACCAACCCCCAGAGTCTTATTTCTTTGAGTGAAATTTTATAGAAAAGAAATTCAATTTACAAAATAAAACAAAACTCAAGTTATACACTGAAGCACAACTGAAGAGAGATCTGCAGGGGCACACTGTCTGCAGACATGCCCTTACTGATGGCCCTAGTGCCAAGGGCATTAGAGAATTTACAATGACTCTCAGTTTTTCTTTATATCAGATTTCCAGGTTAGGCCTTCTGTTTTATTCTGATTTTTAGCTGACAAGATAAAATTGTGTATACAGTTGTATTCTATAATACTTTAAAATATGTGTATATTATGGAATGTCTTAATTAAATAGTATACGTCTTACTTTGAATATATTTTTAATTGCTGAAAACACTTTAAATTTACTCAGAAAATTTCAAGAGTGCAAAACATTGTTATTAACTATAGTCACTCTTACTTTATTCTGCCTATCTAACTGAAATTTCATATCCTTTGACCCGTATTTCCTGTCTTTCCCCAATCACTAGAAACCAGCTCTCTACTCATTGCTTCTCTTATTCAGATCCCACATGTAAAGAAAAGTCTGCAGCATTTCTTTCTGTGCCTGGCCTATTTCATTTAGCATTCTGTCTAGGTCTACTGACATGTCACAAATCATAGATTGGTCCAATACACCCATCTAAAGAAAACTCTGCTGCTATGCAATACACAATAAGAAAGTAATCCATATAAAGCAAAGGCTCAAAGCACAAAGCATTCAAGCTCTCACCTAATGAGTTTTCAAGACAAAATAACAATTAAATTATAACTATACATAAGAAGAAGAGCAAAAGCTTACATTATAAATGAGCACAAGTAACTCAAAGCTAATGGGAATCCATGACAAGATAACAGAAAAGCTGAACTATGACTTCAATTCAGAATGGTCTGGAAGACATTTGAAAAACCACACAAATTAAAAAATACATAAAAAATAGTAGACTACAGAAAGTATGTTTGAGTTAATACTTTAGGGAGAAGATAGGGAAATTAAATCTCAGAAACTATATTCATGAGATAAAATACCTTTAAAGGAGAGAAATACCATAATGCAGTACGACAGAAGTATGGGATTACATGTCAGAGCACACAGAAGACAGAGAGGCAAACGAATTTCTGCTTTGAGGTTAGCCTAGTTGACCAACACATTCCAGCCATCCTGAGCTGCAGGGTGAGGTCCTGCCGCCACTTCCCTCCCACCACCAAAATAGGAGAAGGCTACACCACTAGTGCATTTGAAAGTCTTTATGAAATAACAGATTTTGTGGGGAACTTAAAAAAAATAGTATGATAGGAACTAAAATATACACATTGAAAAATTATTTCTTCATAAAATTCTAAACGAAATCAGGTGATATTACAAATGCACAAGGAAAAAGTTTCATATCTTCATCACAAAATAATATGATTAGGATTCAAAATAATAAGAGTAATAAGTTACTATGGAAAGTTACAAGGATTTTACAAAAAATAACCAAGATGAAAACTCAATGCATACTACATTTTATAGATATTATGAAAATAATCATTGTTTTAAGTTTTATATATAATTTTTAATTCTACGAGTGAATCCTCTTCCCTCTTATATTTTAGATAAACACTCATGATACCATCCACGTCAGTCTGGAACTCCTGGCCCTCTGTCTCAGCCTCCTAAGTGCTGGATTACAGTGCATCCTCAGCCCTGTCCAGGAAATTTCCTGATTCCTGTCTTACTTCTGGTCTATATCAGCTACCCAGGGTTGTGGTTCTACGATGTGCTCTCTTTTTTACTCAAAGTTCTCTTCTACCTTTCATCCTTCTTGCACTACCTATTATCCCTCTTGGTCAATTTATCTTTTAACTTCATGGTAACTGTTGTTAGAAGTGACACGGATCTTCAATCCAAGTGTATAACCAGTGTGCCACCTCCTCCTCCCCTGGCACATCTTCATTTGACTTTCAGCCCATCAGATTCTAAGGCAAGCTATAATTAATCTTGCAAACAGATTTCTCTCTCTCTCTTTCTCTCTCTCTTTGTGTGTTAATGTGATTGCATGTTTGAGGCTTGGAAATTCTATTTAAGAATGCCCCGGATCACAACATTTCATGGGTGTGACCCTGGCCTCAATTCAGCACTAGTACATTGACAACTAGAGGATTCTAGAGGCAAATGTGGGTCACACTGCTATGCTATCTCACGCTGCCCAATTTTCCAGCATCATTCAGCCAGCACCAGTGTTGTCTTCCTGGCAGTGTTTCAGAATGCCCGCTTCTTCAGAAGCTCGACATTGTACCCTGAACATTGTGTGTGCTTCTCAGTTATACCAAATACTTGCAGCTTTGCTAATACTTTCTGTGCTTTTGGTGACTGATTTCTCATAGTTATCCTAATACTAGGTATTATTCTACCTTTGATTTTTCTAGCTATCTCTGAATGACAAAATAACATTTTGTTATTTATGTATAGACTTAGGAACCAATTTGTAAATTCAGTGAAAAATTCTGGAGTAACTGTATGATGATTAAATTAAATTTCAGCAGAATGGTTTTTCGTTTGTTTGTTTTGTTTTCTGTTCCATCTCCCTAGAAAGCTTCCTTCTTGTGGTTTTGTTTGACATCACAGCCTCCTGATTGTTTTTCTCCATAACCCAACATGGACTTTTAAAACCCATTCTTAAGTCCCTTCCCTATTATCTTACTGTCTTAAAAAATAAGTTATTTTTTAATGAACACATAAAAAGATAGAAATTACATATATTACTGGAGTATACTCTTATAGTTCAATTTAAGCATACATTGTATGTTTAAGTCAGGTTACACATACCTTCCCAAATATTTACCATTTCTTTATGATGATAACATTCAAAATCTCATTTCTAGTTTGGAAAAGTCAACAGTATATTAATGAATGTTATGTATAGATCCATGCTGCACTAGAATTTTTTTTTGGTCTGGGGGAGGGACGTTGCTTGTCCAGGATGGAATACACACTGTCCTTGTGCTCACAAGGTCAGCATGCTATCTACTGCTGAGGCTGAGTCACATCCCCAGGGGTTGCTGCTATCTAACTGTAGCTCAGAAGGCACTGATTAACCTCCCTCCTATCTCCCCTCCCACCCTGCTCTCCACAGCAGCTGGCCTTGGGTCCTCTCTTCTCATAGCTACATTCTCTTAGCTACAAAAGGTTGCCCATAACCACCAAGGGAAGCATGATTTTCCGAAGTCTCTCAGAGAGAGCCTTATGGACTACTGTTTTCACACTGGTGCAAGATCCAACACTGATTTTAGTGAAAGCTAGGAACCCTATTATTTCTAGCATATAAGTACCCAGATGAAGAATCAGAATTTAAGGCCAAAATAAAAGACGCTGTGTACCACCCATCTTTGCTCTTAACCACAGGCAGATCCAACTGCAGCCCATGCTGTTTGTCATTCCACATATTGTAAGAGAAATTCACAAAGCAACAATGAAGCTTAGAAAACATTGTCATCTGACTTTGTAAACTGTTGACTCAAGAGACTTAGCTTTTATCTCAAAAGGGTAAGAGATTCTTTCTTTTGGAGCCAAGGACAAGTGATCATGACCTTGAAACACAGATTTAGATCACTACATATTACACATTCCAATGTGGTGGCACTTTTATGACATTTGTCCTGAAAAAGTCATAATAAAGTTATAAATCAAGACACCTTTAACTACATTGGTTGATATGTTAGGTATCTCAGCTTAGGCGGCAGATGCTATGCGCAGGTATCCTTAGCTTTTGAATTGCCTGATGATTGTTAATGCATTCCAAAAAAGTTTCACCTGATAGTTACAAGAATGTAAAGTCAGATACAGAAGTAGACAAGGAATGGCTATCAGTAGGGCTGAGGATAGATGACCTAGGGTGTATTGTAAGGCCTTTAACTTGCAACATTCTATCCTGTCCACAGTCATTGAAGTTCTAATCAGTTTATCAACTTTATAAGGTACAGTTTCCTTGTAGCTTTCCTTCACAAACAAACAGGAGGAGGTCTTGCCTGGATTTTATTATCTGGAACTTAGATGAAGGTCAAGGACTATTTGATCACTACCTGTGTTGAGGCTGGTGATGTACTCTGTCCTGAAAGGCAATGTTCCTAATATCCAGTAACTCATTTTGCACAAACAGAACAGGTGATAAGTCCCAGCCCAACTGTAAATTATACTTTTTCTTCTGACCATATCTTTCTCAGAGATATTGACCTCACAAGCATGATGAATTCCTGTTCCTTGGGTCACCTTATTTGTGTTTTGACCTAAGTGAAACTCAGAGACACACAAAAGCACCTGTACCAGGGTGGCCTGGCTGGTCCCAACAGCTAGATTGCTAACATGTGCTGACTTGTCACATAATGCTATGCCGTGTGTTTTTCTTAATATTATGAATATTTCACAGAATATCAACACATGACCAGCCCATGACCAGGAGAAATCAAGACAGAAACAGCCCAATTACAGTCATGTTTGAACATGGATAAAATATAAATAGGACTCGAGCTATGAAATATCAAGCATTCTCCTCTCCTGGTGAACAGAAGTGCCTGTGGTCTTTCTATCTGCAGGCTTTCATCAAGATGAGCAGAAGGGTAGCCCTGCTTCCTGACAGCTTGTGATCCAGACCAAAAAATATGTTGTTTCCTGAAGGCTTCCCTAGAATCACCGAACATAGACCTACCTTAGTGTTTTAGGGCTTGTTAGAGTCACCTTATGGTTCTCTCTCTCTCTCTCTCTCTCTCTCTCTCTCTCTCTCTCTCTCTCTCTCTCTCTCTCTCTCTCCCTCTTTGTGTGTGTGTGTGTCTCTGTGTGTGTGCGTGTGTGTCTGTGTGTAAGTGTAAAGGGAATCTATTGGAATGATGTTCTGGCTGCTGCAGTCTAACTAACTCAACAATAACTCACTGTGAATAGAAAGTCTAAGAATCTAGTAATTGCTCAGTCCCATGAAGCTGGGTGTTTTCTCAGCTGGTCTTCTGTATGAGCTGGAATCCCAAAGAAGTAGGCTTTAATGCCAGTGAAGGAGTAGATGTGCTGGCAAAGTGAAGGCAAGCAGATGAAGAACAGACAAAACCTTCCTTCTTCCATTGTTCTTATATAGGCTTCCAGCAGAAGATATGGTCCAGAATAAAAGTGTGCTTCAAGATCTGGATTAAAGGTGTGTGTCATCCCTCCTCAAGATCTGTATCAAAAGTCTGTCTTCTAGCCTCAAGATCAAAGATATGTTGTCTTGTCTCAAGATGCAGACCGCAGGTGCACCCCCTTGTAGTTCATTCCAGATGGAGGGAAGGTTGTCAACTAAGAATAACCATCATAGGGTTACTATTGGTGTGATGAAACACCAGGGCATAAAGCAACTTGGGGAGGAAAGGGCTTATTTGACTTACATCTCCTTATCACTGTTCATCATTGAAGGAGTCAGGATAGGAACTCAAGCAGGTAAGAGACTCAGAGGCAGGAGATGATGCAGAGGCCATATAGGGGTGCTGCTTACTAGCTTGCTCAGCCTGTTTTCTTGTAGTACCCAAGACCACCATGCCAGGGGTGTTCCCCATCAATCACTAATTAAGAAAATTCCCTTCATGCTTGCCTACAGTCCAATCTTATGGCATTTTCTCAAGCTGAGACTCCCTCTTTTCCATAGTTCTAGCCTGTGTCACATTGACAAAAAATCAGCCAGTGCCATACTGAGCTCTTTAATAGTGATTTTTATTGAGGAAGATTCTAAAAATTAATATCATATAGAATCTCAGTGAATTTAAAACTCTTTATGTAGGTACTAGTTGAGTAAGAAAAGTGAAAGCTGTCACCAATTCAATTTTAAAGGAAATAACTGTAATCAAACATCTAGCCCATTTACCATTGTGTTGGCTGAATAATCTAAATGTAGGTGAAAGTAATGCATAGCATATGAATGAGGTCCAGAATTTAGCAGTGACTTTCAATACAATCACCCACTGCTTATGATGCCTTGCACTAGCATTAAACAGCATTACTTATTTTCACTTATCTTGATTTCTTTTTAAAACCAACTCTATATAATATGGATGAAAGTCCAATACTTTATTATACATTTACTTTATCTTTCTTTTTTAATGTTGAGTGTACGGATTGCTACATTTATTCACTTTAGCATTATGTTATTTTCATCCTGAGCACTAATTTTCTGGATGTATCTTAGAGCAAACAGACACATTGGTATCAGGAGATCAATTTAAAAGGGAAAACTCAGATTGCCAAGAACATACTTGAAATGTATAATACAACAGAAAGTTCTTTGTAGACTTCCAACTGAAGCCTAGTCTAACATTATAAATATGCTTGGCAACAAATGAAAATGGATTAAGTCAGAAAAACAAACAAACAAATCAACCAACCCCTGAAAATCCAGGATGCTCCAGCACATACTCTTCCTTTACCAGGCAGAAGGCTTACATACACTAATTGCCACTATTCTTGGATTTGGTCTCAGTTCTCTTCCATGCTCATGATGTCTCAGTTTGTCAACACCAGTTTTTCTGTTAGTTAGTTTTGTTTTGTCTTGTCTTGTTTTTTTCTGGTGAGCATTTTAGCTCTGCAATGTTCACTATGGGTACTCAGGCACACGAAGGCATGAATGAACAAACGAAAGCCCCTTCTGGATTCTGACAGTTTGTCCAGCACAAATAGAAGATGAAAATACCTCTGTTTGGATTTCCTTTTTTCCTTTTTTTGCTTCAGAGGAAATGCCTGCCCAGGACTATTCACTGTTTATAAAGTCTCAAGGATTTAGGTTTTGGTTTTTCTTTCTCAAAGCTGCTTGTTGTTTGAAAGGACAATGTGAGAAGAAAAGACACAGATCTGAGTGTCTTTGGGCTGTGCCGCTCGGGGTAAGCTACAATCTTCAGTCTGGTTCCATTCTTTCTATGTTGTTTCTGGCAAATATTTGATCCACGTTTGCCTCATCAGTCTGTGCCAGATGCATTGTTTACCGTGCCTTCTTCTTTCCAATCTCTCTCTAAAACAAAGAGATATATTAAACTGACAATGTCTGTGGATACATTTTTAGTTTATGTAGTTTGATATAAAACAGAACTACTTCTTGTTTTCACACCCAGTCTAACTGCAGGAATGCTGAACGATCAGATTCTTCTTGACTTAACAAATATTTATCAAGGACATTCTTTAAACGAAGTAAGAGCAATCTTGCATACCATGTGGATACCTGAACTTCTGAAGCTGAATGGACATTCACTGTGCATAGAAAGCAATGGCATGAAATACCACTACTGAAATTAACTTTCTCATCATGTAGACATGGTTTTGGGGGAAATAGTTGGCCAATTAAGCTGCTACAGACAATGCAATCAGAAATGAGAGAAAAGGTTCAAACTATTTAAATGTAAACATACCAAGGTGTGGTGGTTGCTTGGCATGGTGATTTGAAGGAGAAGAAAAAAAGCAAGTATGGTTTTGGTTGTTTACCTTAGGAAAAACGGAAGCATGCAAGACAGAGAGTGGGTTTAGATGAGAAAGCGACAAATTCAGCTTGGAATACTTTGACCTTAAATCTTTCCAAGAATCTGGGCCCTGGTAAAAATGTAAGCTATTTGGTTATGGAGGGAGCTGGGGATATGGACTGGAAAATAGATTTGGTAGTCATTAGCATTTAGTTTAAAATACAGAAGTCTTACAGGAATAGTGAAGTGGGATTGTGTGCATTTTGCGCATGTCCATGGATTCTCATTTATGTTCTCAGTAAGAAGACTCTCAAGTAGATATTTCCCCTCATGCAAACGAATGAGGACCTTGTAATCACATTGAAACGTCTTTATTCTAAAATCCTCATATTTTTCAATTTCCCAATGGGCCAGGTACTTTTAAAGTTCAAAGTCATATACTTGTTTGATAAAAAGGCCTTTGTTTCTCCTTTATTTTTTATTTTTTGTTTACAATCCAAGAAAATGAACTTTGCCAAGATACTTAGTCGGCAATAAGCAAAGTCAAAGTTGCACAACCAAGATCAGGATAAGAAAGAAGTCATTGAAAAGCCTTCATTTAACTGAAGATGGTAACACTGTTTCTTTGTAGATTTTATTTTCAGATTTAACTCATAAAATTCATATTTTCTTGGGACATGAAACACCCTAGTACAAATATTGATAAAATACTAATTAGAGTACCAACCCATTTTAACAAGGATCTCTAAATTGCAAAAGAAAGGAAAGGGGTATTTTTTATAAATAAATTTTATATATCTTCACATTACGATGTTAAAAAGATGAGCGCTCATTACTACTTTATGATGATAACAATCTTACAATAAGCAGAAACAGTTCAAAAGGGAAATGGGGGGCTATGATTAAATTCTCTTGTTAGTTTAACTTGGAAACAATAAACAAACCTGATAATAATTTCTATTAGTAGTGACAGACACTGAAATCATACACGACAATTTTTGTCTTCACAAACATTTGCATGTTTTTTAAGACTCAAAAACTAACTTAGAGTTTTTAGAGATTAAAAAGCAGCTTCTTTCTTTCTTTCTTTCTTTCTTTCTTTCTTTCTTTCTTTCTTTTTTTTAAAACCACTCTCAGGATGAAATAAGGAAACATCTGCTCCTTCCAAAGAGGCAGAAATCCCACAGAATCTCAGTTGACCTACTTCACAACGCTCTGTTAAACATGCTGGGCTAACATAAGTGTTGTTATATAGATTTTCTGTTTAAAGGATAACTTCAGATGCTCATTGTTCACTGATAATTAAATTGTAGTAACAGTTTTTCAAAGAAGATGCAAGTTTTTCCTTCACGTTTTTGCAAAAGCCAAGGCTTTCTGAAGCACAGAGATACTTGGGAAAGCACCAGTGCTTTGCCCCCTCTAGGACATGCGATGTATTTTTTGTTACCTTGAATTAAGAATCAGCATTTGAATTCGTATCTTTTCTCTGAGGTTTGCTGCCCTCTAGTGACTGGCTTATCCAGTTCAAGCCTATGTAATACATAATTAAATTATTAGCCAAATTAAATAATTATGAAGGATCAATATTTGCAGACTTGTAACATAGATATAAAACGTTAGCTTTACCTAATCCCACTGTCTCCAACTGTGAAATTTAGGATCATTCAACAGAACCAATGAAATAGTTAAAATGAGAATCAGGATTTCACGTAAATGAAAGAGTCATGCAAGTATAATCTGGAATTGTATTTCAGGGACAAAATAAATAAGACACTTAATGTAGTCACTGTTTTTTCAGATCTTTAAGCTCAGTTATACCATATTATTAATTATTACTAAAGAAAATAATTAAAAGCAAACTAAATTAAGTATGATTATTCTTACACAGTTGTTAAAAACTTCAAAATAAATGGCATCAGAAATTTGAAATTCATCACGCAATCTCAAGTTGAGAAATTCTTATAAAATATGCATATATGTGTATGGATAGACCTACACACAGCATCCATGCCTATGGCTATGTGTTTGTGTGTGTTCAGAGTACTATGTGCTTCAGTGCTTCCATAACAAATGGAAAAAGACTGATATTGGTCCTTCTGGTTCTATAAATATTTTCTCTTATCCCATGGTTCATTTTTCATTAGTAGTGCCTTTAAGATAGTATAATATGTAATTTGATGGTAAAAGTAGAAAAAAAAACCCTTAGATTATATAGCACAGCACTCTCAGATGCATGGTAGATAGGCCTTGAAGCATAAACCACTGTGGTTTGTGTGAACCACAGTGGGAAGCATAGAGAAGGGAAGAGGAGTACAATTCAGAAAAGGGTTTCTCACCTCTGATAGATGGATGTACACAACGGATGAATAACACTATTTAGAAATCAATGGAAGGGAACGGTGTGTGCATTTGTGACAGAGTGTGATTGGACAGAGGTAGGAGTGTGATTTTCACTTAGCTTTGCTTGGGATTGCAGCTCGGGCGTATAGATGTGGAGTGTTTCGTTGGACAGAGATATTGCTATCATGAAAATTCATGGTCCAAGGCAAGATTTCAATCACTGCAACTTTCCTAAAGGTGAAAAATAAAATTCTTCCTTCAATGTTCTGAATGGGAAAATCTAGGACACAGCAGTTATGGTGCATTAGTGAATGTGGAGACATGTATATATGGAATTCTTCAGAATTTCATGTAGTTGTATTTTGTCCGCTATCACATTTTTCTGGTGATTTATGTGCATAGGCCTGACAGTTTAGAGACATGGGCTGTCCCTGAATTCATGTATACAGAGAAAATGCATGAAAAATTGGCAGCATCACCTGTTCCTTTCTGAAACACATGCAGTCTGCATTAGATTTTCCTCCCCAAATGGACATTTGCTAGAGTTTTGGCCCATCTTTCCACCTGTCTGTCTTTGCTTCAGAGGCGTTCTTTCTCAGTGTCCCATTTTACAGGTTCTCCCTCCAGCTTTTCTTGCTTCCTCAGCTTTCCTGGCTTTGGATTTCCAGTGGCTTCCTGGTCCTCTGTCAAAAACAGCACAACTGTAAAGCTCCTTATCACTGAGGGAGATCAGAGGACTCAACAGTAGCCTGTGTAGTAAGCTAAAGAGATAGGGCTATAGATTAGCCAGTCCAACCTTAACCTGTCAGGCTTCATGGAACAAGGCTTAGAAACCATGCCCTCTGCCCACCAGCCTGGACCCTAAGGTTTCTAGCTCCAGTTCCATGTCCTCCATGGACTTCTGGGGTCTCTCCAACGTGATTGCTGTTGAGGTTTCTTCAGTCATCACAGCATTCAGTCATGAAGTCAACCAGATGACTTCATTTTGAATTTGGTCATTTTGCATACGCCTTTAGTTACAACTCTTGGGAGGCAGAGGCAGGGTGGTCTCCTTGAGTTACAAGCTTGCCTGGCCTACAGAGTTCCAGAACAGCCAGGGCTATAGAGTGAGACTCTTGTCACAAACAAACAAACACCCCAAACAAACCACCCCCAAGCCCAAAATGGCCATTTTGTTCTTGGCTATAGGTTTTGCTTTGTAATAACTTCCCTTTTCTTTTTAAAACAGTTTTAATCAAGGCTATTTGTAACCATGTTTTAAAATGTCAAGGATGTCTATAAGATTTATAAGCAAAAATAGCAGACTTTCCCCATAGTTCTTTCTTTCTGTGCTGAAGAATTGCTCCAAGAGAACAAAATTAAAAAACAAAAAACAAAAAACAAAAAAAACAATCAAAGCTTTTGAAACGCATACCCTCTGAGCTTCGTTCGCATGCCCGTGTCTAGAACACCAGATCACACTTTGCCTTGTCATTTCCCTTTTGGAGAGTAGTTCTTGGCTTCTTTCCTTGGGCCCCAGGAGTTTGTTTCTGTAAAGTGACCTTTTCCTCTTGTCATCCTTTTAGCATCCTTAATGTCGTTAATTTAATGTTTGGTGACTGGGCACTCAGCGCTTTCATTATTCCAGTCTGGCTTAAATAAGCATTCTGTTGTATTTACCTAACTGTCACTCACTGTCCCACGGGAGCTTGATATGGTTACACGTTCTCTCTGTGTCACTGTACGCTTCCTTAGAAAGTGGTAGTTGTGTTTATTTTTTAGGATTTAAGTTCCTGTGCCTCTAGCTTTGCTTCACTCACAAACACCTGGAGAGCAGAGGGAATCCACCTCTAAGCCTTGCTCCCATTGGGTGAATAGCCGATTTCTGGTTAGTCTCAGAGACTTTCTTCCTGGTGTTTGTCGGCACAGCCCTGGCTGAGGCAAGTCTTTTTGATCATTTCACAGCTTCCACATGTCCTTCATGGGTTGTCACTGTGAGTGGTCTCTTCCCTTTTAGAGCTGTTGTCTGAATCCCACATTTCCTCTTCTTGCTTATTCTGTAATTTCAACATTCATCTTGTAGTTTCTTTTCTTTTTCTTTTTTCTTTTTTTTGAGACATGGTTTCTCGGTATAGCCCTGGCTGCCCTGGAACTCACTCTGTAGACCAGGCTGGCCTCGAACTCAGAAATCTGCCTGCCTCTGCCTCCCAAGTGCTAGGACTAAAGGTGTGTGCCACCACTGCCCGGCAATCTTGTAGTTTCTTGAGATGAATCACATTGATAGTCTCTGCCCTCTTTCCTCTCCTCCCCCTGCCTTCACTTTCCCTCCCCTCCCCTCTCCCTTTCTTCCTCCTCTCCTTCCCCCCCCACTTTCTCTTCTCTTCTTCTTTCCTCTCTTCTTCCCTTCTCCTCCCTCTCTTCTGCTTCTCTCTCTCTTCTTCCTTCTTTCCCTTCATTTCTTTTAGAACTGCCTGTATGAGAAAGTGAACAGTGTGACCATGTCTTCTCACCGAAGCAGTGTATCTGCATTTACAGTTCCGGAGACAGGAGATCTATGCAGTTCAGCATAGATCTTTGCTGAACACTGAAGGCATCGTTGCTTGTTTGTCTGGTTCAATACTGCTGCTTAGGTATCTGATACCATTCTGGTTTTGTGCTATGCTCTCTATCTCAGGTCTCTGAACATTTATAGCATTGTGAAGTCCCTTTTCGGTTACAGTGGTGACTTTCCAGCCCCTTCAGTCTGGCTCCCTTTGCTTCCATTTATCTGGTTTTCTGCAGTGTCCCTTTACAGTGCTCTCTTATTTGACTGTTGGAACTCTGATAACAAACCTCTACATTTTTCATGTCTCGTTACCTATTTTTCACTTTGTGTTTAGATTATACAGTTTGGGAGGGTCTCCTCTCTCTCTCTCTCTCTCTCTCTCTCTCTCTCTCTGTCTGTCTGTCTGTCTCTCTGTCTCTCTCTCTCTCCTCTTTTAGAAAAAAAACGTAAACACTTTGTTGTAAAGAACTTGCTATTGGGAACATCACACAGCTGAATTAACAAAGCCACAAAATAAGCATGCATAATCAGACTCAAAGTCTATACAACCTAGTGAGCTTCTATACAGTTAAGACAGCCATTCTGAAGCCTTGCACTTCATCTGGGACTTTGTAATTTCACAAACAATTTGTGAAATAAAAACTTGACATAAAACTGGAAAAGGAGTTAACTTATATCCTGTTTCATAGCTTCTGTACGTACTTGATGACTCACCTGCCCCTTTCCTGCATTTCGTCCTTCCTCTGGAAACTCTCATTTGTTCTATTTTGCTTATTTATTTACATAAATAAGATAAAATTTATTTTTAAGTATGCGTTTTGGATCACCTGGGATTGGAGTTATAGGACATTGTGAGCTGTTCAAAGTGGATGTTATGAACCCAACTGGAGTCCTCTGCAAGAACAATATGCACTGTTAGCATCTCCTAACCTCTGAGATATCTTTCACCCACACCCCTCAATTTCCTATTGACTTAATTTTCTTCTCCCATGCCGTTAATTTCCAAGAGCTTATAAATTAAAATCCTCCATTTAAATATGATATTCATCATATTCAACTTTCAGTATTAAAAGTGCGATTCTCTTTCTGCTTTTGCCTCTTTCTGTCTCTGTTGTCTGTCTCTGTCTGTCTCTGCCTGTGTCTGTCTGTCTCTCTCTTTTGAATTAGATAGATACAGTCTTGCTATATGGCTCAAACTACTCTATCTCAGACTTATGTAGCCCTGGATAGACGTGAACTCATGAACTGCATGTCTCAGCTTCCTGAATGTGGGACATGTGTGCACAGTTTACTTTGTATCTCTTGAAGGTTCCTGATCACAGGAATTGTGTGAACACACTGCTCCTGCTGTCCTGCATTGATCTTGTTCTACATGACTTATTCCTATTTGGTTTCTCAGCTCTCAGTAATGTCAAAGCTTTCACCATCCTTGCCTATTACTGGTTATTTAAGAATGAGTCCTAAGCTGCTGTTTAGAACATTGTGTGTACGTTCAAAGCTTGATGTTAGTGGTTTTTCTTGTAGGTAAACTAGACAGAAGCCCAGTTCTTGTACTGAGGGAATTACTCCCCCGTTCCCCTTTGAGGAAAAAGAAATGAATGCCAGTGATATGGAAAAGTGGGGGAAAGTCTGGAATGGGATTCCCATTGTCTGTGTAGTCCTTCACAAAGTGACCCTGATTTCGGTGTGGTTCCCATCTTTGGGTTTGTTTGGTGTGTCTGACTTCTAGGCCTGGAAAGAGAATGTACTCATCTGCTGAGTGTAGACAAGGCCAGTCTAGCCTCTGAGGGAATGGAAACATTGACATGCTTCTCATGGAGTCTGGTGCTGGCTGTTTCCCATGTCCGTGGTTTAAGCCACCTGATGGTCTAGTTTGTGGGGCTCACTCAGCTTCCTTGCTCTGCTCTCACGCTCGCAGGCACCATCTTCTTTCTCCCTTTTAACCTTTATTTTCTGCTTTACATTTTCCAATATTTCTCTATTTCTCAATTTTTTATTCCTTGATTTGGCTTTCCTTTAAAAACTATATGCACTTAAAGTTTATGTGTTAGATATTTATGGGATTGTAAGAAGTAAAATGCCAATCCTCACAATTCAGCAAAAATAACTTCCTCCTCTTTTCCCCCATTTCTACTAAAGCTTCATGCCACACTTTAACTGTTGGATGCTGGGATGGTTGAAATAAGCTCTGAATAACCAGTTTCCTTCTCTTTGGTTCATTCACTCAACTAACATGACCATGTTAATCGCCACACACACAACCACTCTAGGATATAATTCAAATTAGATTACTTTCCTGATAAAACTTCCAGATATTTCCAAGAGAAGAAATTCATGGCTCATTTACCATTCACCCAGATTTCAGTCTAACCTCTTATCCTGCTTCTCTGTGAATGCATCTCTCATACAAATTACTTAACTCATTGTCTATGGAAAACATATGTCCTCTCATTCTTAAAATAACCTATTCTTCACATTCATTTAATCTTACTCATGTTTCTCAGCTACTATGTGGACTCCCTTTGCAGCCATGCAGTTCAATAGAGATAATTTGTGTCAGTTTTATACCCCATTTCTTTCAATGTAACATCTGTAGCTCTTTTTCACATTTCTTTGCTAGTTTCTAAAGTTCACTGAAGGACATGATCCTGGCATATTGTTGCCACACCAACTATGCCTAGGACTTTTACCGAGGGTTCTCTAGATTTTTCTTTGGGAAAGAAAAAGGTCTGTGTATCCATTTTGAAAGAGGCAAGACTCAACATGTGATTCCACTGGCTCACCAGAGTTTGGAAATTGAGCTCTTGTTTCTGAGAATGTATGTGTAAACAAACCTTACCTCAATTTTATAGGAAATAAAAGTATGATTGGGCCTCAATTCTATTTCAGGTATTCTCAGTGGATGAAGAACCAGGAAATTGTCTGGCTGGTGGTCAAAGGTCAAAGAAGTGAAGCAGCAGTAATAACAAGATGGAGTATATTAATACAGGGCTCATGGAGCTGCTTGGTGGAATTTTCTTCATATCCCTTCATCAAAAGCAGGACTAGTCCATGAGTTTATGGAGACATTGAAGGCTGATGGTATACCTCTATGGTAGAGCATTTGCCTACAGTCTATTTCGGGGTTTAATTCTCAGCGGCACAAATACAAGCAAGGAAGCAAACAAGCAAACACAAGTTGGTCAGTCCTGCATGCTAGATTCTCAGTGGCCCACCATCAAGAGCTGATAGTGTTTGTATTACTACCACTGTTTTTTAAATGGGAATATGATTTCCCTATGTAGCTTAGGGTGACCTTGAACCATGGTCCTTCTGCATCAGCCTTTAGCGATAGGCTCCACCTCACTAGGCTTCTCAGCAAACTATTGCTAATGAATCAAACCCTTTGCGTTATGGAAGGCAAAGTTCCTTCAGAGAAAGCTTTTTGAATGGACCATGTGAATGCCTCTCTCATCCCAGGAAGAGTTCTTTAGTCTCTTGAGAATTCAAAGGTCAGATTTTGCATACACGGGAAGGCTGCTCCACTGCTGTCCATTTTGTGTTCTTTCAGAAAGTTCTTTCATGTGTCTCATCATAGTAGTCTTACTTGTTTTATGCCATTTATAAAAAAACTTAGATACTTTATATTGACTTATTTTAAAATGTATGTTCACTGGTAGTTTAAATACTGTAATATTTTTGTACGTTAAAATAATTCCACATATCTATAAGTTGTTGGCATGTAGGACAATGGTCATCCATATTTGACATATTTTCTGTATTGAAACACTAAGTTGAAGTGACTTAGTAAAAGTAAGGTTTTAATAGGAGAGAGGGAGAGAGAAAGGCACGGGGGAGACTCTATCATTAAAACTTTATTTTAATATCGGTCTACCTATATATCTATATATCTTTTTGCAACAATGATTAATTTATCTATTGTATGATTTTGCATGTTCTCTTACAGTTTTAAGAAATGACTTATTTTGCTAATGCAAGATAGCTACCAATGCAAATTAGATGGTAGTGAGGAATAAATAAGACATGTATGAAAATGCTCTGGGGTCATTAATGCACATTAGCCACTGAGCTTTGGGGTATTAATTTAGGCAATAGAATGAATGAACGCCCTCTGCTCGGCAACCAGAGTCATTTTTCTCCCACAGCTAAGCAGACGATTCTTCCCTGACTTATTAATGAGAATGTCAGTGAGGTGGCTAAGGAAGGGTTGAAAGATTAGCTTGCCCTCCACATTTCCAATAGTCTGTCCAATATATTAGTGCAAGCACACTTTATTTCCAATCTTCTGTAATACATGCTTGCTGCAGGAAGCATCTCTCAACATCTTAAAAAAAATGGAGAGGTGACTTACTAATTCATGAACATCCATTTACATATTTAAACCTACTGATATATTAACAGACAGAATGACCTATTGAAAAGAGCCTTATGAAGGATATGAATGTTCAGAGAATTATGCTTTTCAGAGTGATAAATGCACAGTGATTCTTGGGAGATGGATCAGTGATTAAACACTGGCTGCTCTTCCAGAATACCTGGGTTCTATTCCTAGTGTCCACATGGTGGCTAAGAAGCATCTATAACTCCAGTTCCAGAGGATCTGATACCTCTTATGGCCTATGTGGGCACCAGCTATGTGCATGTTACACAGACATACATGCAGGAGAGACAGCCATACACGTAAATAAAAATAAATAAATCATTAGAAAGAAATAGCATTTTGAACCCAGGGCTTACTAATTTTTTAGTTACTATGTGTTTAAATTTTAAGTTGAGTGTTAGGTCAACTGTGTTCCCCTCTCTCCACATCTTCACCATGCTGCCTGCTGTATCCATCAGCAGCTGAGGGACCTTGAGGTGCACTATACAGGAGTCCTCAGAGAGATGCAGAAGTTACAGCACAAGTTCTTCTGTTTATCACTGTAGTGATGAATGATAGTGATTTCCAGTCTCCCGATGCACTCAGGAGAACAATGTTGCCCAAATATATGAGTTAAATAGACTTCATAATTCTCTGTAATTTATTGTTTATGCTATGTAGTTTATTTTTAAAAGATGTATAATGCCTTCACAAATGTTGCTACCCTTTGAAAGATATAAACCCATACAATGAAAGTTGAAGTTCTTTCTAGATTAGGACTGCTCACATCATAAAAAAATAATATGAAATATAGAGATAGTTTCTCCTTTTTTGACCCAGTTTCAAGTAGCCCAAGCTGACCTTGCACTTGCTATGTGGCTGCAACTGTTCTGGAGATCTTTATTTTCTGCTTACTCTTGTTGTGATTAATGCTGTTCACTCCCACATTCTGTTTTTATGTGGTGCTGGGGATGGAACTCAGGGCTTCGTCTATACTAGGGAGGTACTTCGTTAACTGAGCTACATCTTCAGCTGTAGATCTAATCTTTAGATGAAATGATCTGAAGCATACTAGTCAAATTTCATTAAGAACCTGATACGTGTGAGACACTTTGCTAGGAAGTGCTGTTGGTGTAACTCTGCTGTGTGAGGGAAGAGAGCAGACGAAGGGACTGCCTTATTCTTGGAGTATTTACCACACACCTGACCTTGCTCTCTCATCTGAGGTCACTATTTTAGTCTTTCCTCTGAAGCAGCAGGATGATAGGGTGAGGCTACACGAGAATGGGTATTATAGAGGAAACTGAGGTGGGAGGTAGACAGAGAGCCCAACTCAGTGAAAGAGAGGCTGATAAGCCATGCTGAATTAGATGGAATACACGGAAATTCTCTTCTGACTACTTTACTTTCTCAGTGATATAGACCTCAGAGTAGGACTTCTTAATACCATGAATCTCTAAATGTAGTGAAGGAAAGAGGAAGGTTCACTGCACCCAAGCTGAGTATTATCTGAGTTGATGAAGATGTGTTGCTTGTTGAACCAATGTGACATGGCTTGTGACATGAATCGATACCATGGGCAACTTTAAGTTTGTTATTCTTTCTATTTATTCAGTGGGGCCAATCTTAGTTTGCACTGGATGAAAATTAGGGCAATTCCCATCCCTATCCAGCTATTTTCATTAAATGCTTTCTTTTATATGTTGCCTTGGTCATGGTGTCTCTTCCCAACAGTAGAAAAATAACTAAGACATCATCTTATAGACTGGGCTCTTGGACAGAATCAAAGCTAGAGAGGAAGAAAAGCTTTCAAGCACCAGAATTTCCTCTTCTTGTAGCTTGTAATCCACCCCAGATGTTATTAGCAAGTTCCCACTTAAGCTTTTGGCCATTCTCACTGCCATTCCATGATGGATGATGGGTACTACCCTCTCAAACTGGAAGCTAAAAAAAATTATTTAAAAAAATGGCCTTTTATCAGGCATATGATTGCAGCAATGAGCAAAGCAACTAATGCCACGCTCACACAGGAGCTGGCATACCTGTCCCTGTGGCCCTGTGACATGGTTCAGCTGACCTACCTTCACTCTTGGGAAGTTGTGGTTTTGTATGAGTGTAAAAGGAGGTAGAAAACAATTGTGATTTCATATAGGTGGAAACTAAATGAATTCATTTCTAATATTCTGAGGCATAAATGCCTCCAAACAAGTCTTTTACTATTCGATTATAGAAGAGAAAAAGAGAAGGAGAGGGAAAAGGAGGGAGGGAAGAAGTGAAGGGAGAGGAAGAGGAAGAAAGAACTTTCATTTACAAACAGGGGATGACATGAAGGGTGTTTGCTGAGCTGGGAATAGGATCAATGGGCTGGTGACTTTTTTTTTTTTTTTTTTTTTTTTTTTTTTTTTTTTTTTTTTTTTTTTTTTTTTTTTTTTTTGAGACAGGGTTTCTCTGTATAGCCCTGGCTGTCCTGGAACTCACTCTGTAGACCAGGCTGGCCTCGAACTCAGAAATCCGCCTGCCTCTGCCTCCCAAGTGCTGGGATTAAAGGCGTGCACCACCACCACCCGGCTGGGCTAGTGACCTTAATAATGGTCTTTTCTGTATAATTTCTGATAAACAGCAGCTGACAATCATAGGTCACTTTACCACCTAGGATAACTGATTGACACAGAGAGGTAAGCTGTGAGGGGCTGTCTTTGGTGAGCCGCAGTGTGTCCTAAAATATGTTTTCTCTATAGATTCTGACTAACCAAGGACTTGAAACAAGGATTTTTTGGAATGGCGTAGTAATCAGGATGGGGAAAGCTTTTTTGAGCTCCCCACTCAAAAAAGAGGTGTTGGTTTGAAGTCCAGGGACAAAATGAGCTGGAGCAATAGACCACGACCAGAGTGACCTAGTAGGTCACTGAAGGACAGGAGCAGCAGCAGCAGGTTCTTAGTGTCCTCATCCAAACCATGGCAATGCTGGACTCTGGCACTGTGCTTGCTAAGTGGCCATGGGTTTATGGCTGCACAGACTTGTCCTGATGTCCAAGGGCAGCCTGAGTTAATCATGGAGCAGCTCCAGATAATCCATCATGCAGTCAAAGGTGAGTGCTCCCCTCTCATCCTCCAGCCAGATTGGCCTCATCCATCATTCTGCCCATCCCAAGGCACCCCTCACAGTCTCCTAAATCTAAGCTCTTGAACTCTGTTATTTTTTCTCCCATCCATGTATCCAATCCATCAATGTGAAGCCCATGCAAGCTTTAATAAATCCTTTTCCTCTCCACTGCTACTAGTATTTTAAGTCACAATAATTTCTCATTTGTAGCCTTGTAACAGCAATTGTACTACATTGATTGCTTTCATTACTATAATGAAAAGCCCGAGTCAGGCTACTTTACAGTTCTGGAGGTGCAAGGTCAAGAAGTCTCATGGGATGAGGTTTTCTTTCTGGGAAACTCTACAGGTGGAACTGAGTACCACATAGTAGTAGACACGGAATATGAATGTCTACATATTTGTCTGGTGTGCCTTCTGCTTCTTTTGAAGCTGCGAGGATTTATTTATAGAGTTTTCACCCAAAGGACCTTATCTAACTTTGGCTACCTCCCAAAGGTCCTTTAATATAGCACCGGTGAATTGTATTTCCAGCCTGTGCATGCCTCTGGGTGGTACTTCAATATGAAGACCTTGAGGGCACAAGTTATATTTAAAACAGCCAAGTACTTCCTTCTCTATTTCCACATAAACCTGATTCCTTTCTATTTAGCTAAGTGATGTTTTTGAGAACATAAATCAGGATAGCTATTGGTGAAACTACTGTTATTTTATGACATATTTACACTGTTATACTATATTGTTATATTATGTTTATTGTTATCATATGTTTTTGAGGTAAGATCACTTGTTATTCCTGAATGGCACGGAACATAGTATATAGACAGAGTTCACATCAAGCTATGGTTATTCTGTTGCCTTTTCTTCCCTGAGTGCAGGGACCAGATCTGTGTAATGTTTTCAGTCTTGTTTTAAATCCTCACTCGCTCCAGCTTTCTGTTGCTCTTTGAACACAACCCCTTCCTTTGCCTTGGTCCCTCATGCTCCGTGACTTCTATGGCCAGCCACACTGGCTGACATTTATCCTTTAGTCCTGCCAGGATCATTCTTGCTCCTGGGATTTTGGAAGACAGTTTCTTGGGTCTGGATCATCCTGATTTCTTCACTGATCCTCTGTCACTCAGTTTTCAATCCAAATGCTCTCTTGTCAGAGGGTCTGATGCACACCAACCTTGTGTTAACTGCCCATTCATAGTTTGCAACCTCACCTGCTTCAGTTTCTGACATAGCGCTGATGATTGTTTCTGGATTGCTTGTCCTGTTCTGTTTGTATGTGGTGTGTGTGTATGTGTGTATATGTATATATGTACGTATATGTGTGTATGTATGTATATATGTGTGTATGCATGTGTGTATATATGTGTATGTGTGTATGGTTGTGTGTGTGTGTGTGTGTGTGTGTGTGTGTGTGTGTGTGAATAAACCATCCACATATTTTATTTACTTGGTTATAGAGGTAAAATTCACTGGAAGTACAGTGCCCTTTCTTACACAGTTTCACTTTTTGTTCCTTCAGTTACCTATGGTCAACCCCAGCCTCAAAAATACTAAATGGAAAATTCCAGAAATAAACAATGTATACGTTTTAAATGGTAGGACATTTGGGTAGTGTGGTAGAATCTAATATTTTCCTTCTCGGATATGAATAGCTCCTTTTCTTAGTATGCCTATGTAGTAGGTGCTACCCACTGGTCAATAAGTAGCTCTTTTACTTAAGTTGACTGCCACAGAATCACAGAACTTGTTCCAACAACAATCTTCATTTTGCCTAATAATGGCCACAAAGTCCAAGTGTATGAATGCTTACAAGTCAGAGACTAAAAGAGAAGGCCTTCCTTTAAGTGAAAAGGTCTATGAATAGTCAGATGAAGGAGAAACAGTCTGTGTGTGGTTTCTGTTAGAGCAGTGTTAAAATTGTTCTGTAGTTTTATTCATTGATGGTTCTTTCTTTTGTGCCTACTTTATATATTAAGTACTTCCATAGGTCTGCACATATAGGAACAAAAAGCACGCTATACACAAGGTTTAGCATATTTGTGGTTTCAGGTACCTCAAAATGGGGTCTTGTGTTATATCCCACTGCCAACAGGGAACTTTTGTGGGGCCTTTGGCGTTCTTGTTTATCACTGTTCCCCATCACCCTCAGCAGAGGCTGTGCACTCTCCAATCTCAGTAACTCTTTGTTGATGTTCTTTAGCTCCCTACAAATTTCTCTTTATTCATGTTACATAATTTTTACGAGGCATGGTTTTGTGACATGGGTTAGTATTTTCAATAAAATATTCTGATAGTTTAGGTAAACTCAGTGTGCCCTCACTCCTTACATTGCTGTTTCTCTAATGTGCTCTATTCTGAGACTGTTTTCTGTCTTCTCAAGACTCCACCATTCAGCTCTATTCATGCATGCTTCCTTGGATGGCATTCTTCCTTAAGACTTTACTGAATGTTCAGGTCTGTTTTTTTTTTTTTTTCATCCTGATGGTCCACCATGTACTTCTATATGGTAACTACCTCTCCAATTCATTACCTGTTGCTGTCTGTTTGGTAGACTATAACGTAAGCTCTTTTCTGTCTTGTATGTCACAAGCTCAACTTCATGGCACAATATTCTACTGACAAAAAGAATGTCAACAAGGTGACAGTTCCCCCTTAGTCTCCTAGCAAAGATGAAGTAGAGGACTCATCATGAGGAATTGGAGTCCATCTCCTTTCTCTTCAGGAAAAAACAAGAGAGCTTGTTAGAAAAGCTGAGACTGTCTGGAAGTTGCTTATACTTACATACATGAGTTCCAGACAGGAATTCTGTTACATACAGGCAGATCTTTCCATTCCTGATGAGGAGCATTCAGTACCACAATGGTTAATTTCGATTGTCAACTAGACTGAATTTAGAATTATCTAGGAGACAGAACTCTGTGGGTTTCTGTAAAGGTGTTTCCAGAGAAGCTTATGTGAAGACGGTAGACCCATGCACAATGTGGGTGGCACCATCTCATGGGAACCAGATTGAAAGGGAACTGGGTGCTCAAACTTATCACTCTGTTTCCTGACAGGTATCAGTGAGACCAGCTCCTCCACTCCCACTCCTATGCTCTCTTGTGATGATGGACTATATCCACTCCTAAGCCATGAGCCCAATAAGCCTTTGTTGGTAAAGTTGATCTGTCAGGTGATTTGTTTCAGCAAGAAGCAAAGTACCTAATGCAGGAATATGAAGGAGGGCTGAGTAGATGGGTCTATAAGAAAGAAACATCAGAAGGGAAGATGTAGACACTTAGGATTAGTGAAGAGTCTACTATGAATTTATATTTCTGTTTCAAGTCTTCTATCCTCTTCCCTAATAAACACAAATGAACAAAACAGACATTCAAAAGGGCTTATCTTTAATGGACAAAAATGGAGGCTTATTATTTACTTGTTGCAGTAACAAAATTCCTGACAAAAGCGACATAAAAATGGTAGGATCTATTTTGGCTCACAGTTCCAGGAGCCCACCCATCACATGGTGTCAGGAGCTAGATCCCAGCCTATGGAATGCTTGTGTCCACGTGGCTTATGTAATGCAGGTAATCCTTCATAGGGATGCACAGAGACTTGTTTCCATGGCGATTCAAGATCTTTTCAAGTTGGCCAGTAAGATTAATCTTCACAGGAGGTTTGACCATTAAGGAAACTGTTATGACAAGATAGGCTGGTGATTTTTCAAAAGACTCAGCTAAGTGAAACCCATTTAATGCCAATGTTGCCATCTGCAATTGTTTGTACCTCTAATTAGTAGGATTTACATTTTATATTACCAACTACTTCCTTGGCACAAGTAAAGTGATTCCACATGAAAAGCAGCTCAGCATTCCTGGCTGTCAGGGTTGATGATTCGTATCTTCTTGCTTCCCTGGAAACCTGAAGGGCCGAGGGCCTTCAGCTCTAGACTGCAGGCTCTGTGGCGAGCATTCTTCATATCATTAGACTCCCACTTTGTTTCATATCTGATCACTAAGTTATTTCAGCAGTTTCTTCTAGATCACCAAAGATGCCCTGCTCAGTTCCCAAGCCTTCATTTCTATTGTCTTCCTAACAGAGACTGAGAATATTGCTTGGGCCCGCCCAAAGCCTAGCTTTCTGCACACAGACTTCTGGACTCCCTTGGTGGTATCAGTTGTCTTTACTGGGCTTCTCTTTGCAGCTCGTCATTAGTTCTTATGCTAACACGTAGTGGACAGAGCATTGCTTCCTCTGTGCGGACCTCATGCTGGGTGTCGTTCGAGAATTTAGGAATGTATCTGTCTTCAGCATACCAAGCACTCTCTTCATGGGAGATGAAATAAAAAGCATCAATTTGAGGAAACCATCAAATAAGAATAATTCTGGTGATGGATTTACTTTGAGAAGCTGTGCCTGTCAGAGCTGCTTCTGGTGACAAGATGGCTGCTTCTGTCCTAAACACCAAGGCAGAAGGACTGAGGTGGTGTGAATAACTAGTGCTTTCTATGTTTGCATGTTGTCTATGGATCATTACTTTGCAGTTGGAAAATGAAATGCACGTATGAAAGGTTTAAAGAGAAGTGGGCTCAATAGAAGCACTATTCAGTAGCTGCTTGAATGTAAATATGTCTTGCTCTAATATAATTCTATAAACACTCTCATTTATAAGTTAGAAAGCCACTTGCATTTAATCTTTAAGTCTTGATTTTTTTCAACCCAGCAGAAAATTTGTCTTCAAAATTCCTTCCTAAGGCTAAAAGTATAATTAGCCTGAAAACAATTTGTCCCAATGACAAACTGACACCAGTTAAGATGTAGAACTTGAACAAATGTATGCTTCTTTCATTAAGAAAAAGGATCTGTCCTGACACATACTCAATATCAGAGTGCTCTCCATTCTTCCCATTAATTTATTTATTGGATTTATGAAGAGCTTTTTCCTATACTGACTCAATTTGATTTTATTCAGCTTTACGTCAGTCATAGTTCATATTTGTCTATCTGAAGATATCAATCATGGGTAGATTTTATTTGATAAGAGCATAATTCTCTCTTTTCCATCTTCATATATATATTGTATTTGAATGGCAAGGAGGAATTAATGTGTTACTGCAAGATTTTGAACTCATATTTGAAGGCCTGTGCTGTTTAACGTGTTCTTTTTGCCATATAACAATACTGCAAAGTACATAAACTTACAGTGTTTGGACTTCTTATTTTTATTTTCTTCTTTCCCATTGACTTCAAATATTATTGCTCCATATGCAGATTAGCAAAAATATGCAAGTGAAAGATTTGCATATTTGCAATTTTCTTCTCTCTAAGTTGGAGCTGGTGTGTGTGTGTGTGTGTGTGTGTGTGTGTGTGTGTGTGTGTGTAGTGTGTTGGCTTGTTTTGTTTTGTGAAAGGGTTTTAGTATGTAGCTCTGGCTAGTCTGGAACTTTGTATGTACACCAAGATGGCCTCGAACTCACAAAGATCTGCCTGTCTCTGTCTCCTGAGTGTTGGGCTTAAAGGTATGTATTAACAAACCTAGCATACATGTTTTATATTCTTGAAAAGGAGTAATGCACTGAACAGATGAACTTGAAGCAGGCTATTCCTCTTCGTGGCTTAAGTGGATAATGATGAAATTCTAGAAGGTTCCACTCACCAATAAGAGGATGGGAAACAATAGGGAGTGAAAAGACAGAGGTCTGGTGAGGCTGCATTGACACTAATGTGTGAGAGCTTTATAAAACAAAGCAAAAGTGTGGAACACAGGCTCTCATTGGTCATGCTTTGAGTGCTGAAAGAGCCAGAATCTTTCGAAGTCATAAGCTAAGGTAAGTTTTTCTCATGTCACTGTGTGGCAGAGATCAAAGAGGTTACTAATGATAGTGGCGGTTTCAGGTTCTGAAAGAAGATGGCTTCTAATAAGGCATTTCATAGTTGATAATGTGCAGCATCTCATGAATAATGGTCATGATACTGGTTTTGGTGGAGGATTCTTAACAGGAATGCGTTCTAAGTGTGTGATGGTTTGCATGGGACTGGCTCCCATTGGCTTAACTCATATATTTGAATATTTGACCCCCAAATGATGGGACTGTTT
Organism: Mastomys coucha; assembly: GCF_008632895.1. Lineage (NCBI taxonomy): Eukaryota > Metazoa > Chordata > Mammalia > Rodentia > Muridae > Mastomys > Mastomys coucha. Next base: position 29,160,589 of record NW_022196898.1, read on the forward strand.
GGAAAGGATTAGGAGGTATAGCCTTGTTAGAGGGGGTATGTATCTGAGGGTGAGCTTTGCGTTTCAAAATCCCATGCCACTCCCAGTTAGCCCTTTCTGCCTTGCATTTGTAGACTAAGACCCAAGGTCTCAGATACTGTTCTAACTCCAGTAATGCCTGCCTGTGGGTTGTAGTGCCACAAAATTGTGTACTCCAAACTGTAACCCCCAAATAAACTCTTTCTTTTATAAGTTGTCTTGGCCATGGTATCTCATCACACTACTAGAAAAGTAATGAACAGGCAACATTTTAGATTCTATTTTTCTTTTATTTATTTTCATTTTTTGGTTGTTCTTTTTACCTTTTGAAATGGGTTTTCTCTAAGTTACTCAGGCTGGTCTTCAATTGGCTTTGCACAAAGCAGTTCTTGAACTTGTGATCTGCTTGCTTCTGCCTCCTGAATAGCTAGGACCACAAGTCTGTGCTATCTATCATTCCTGTCTATCTTCCAGGTTTCAATAACTATGTTTCTGAAGTGCTCACATATTTGGGGGACTCAGTTTCTGGGAGCAGGTGGCATATAGTTCTGAATGGGGAATAGTCCTTGTTCTCCTTTTAATGTTAAGTCCATTGAGTTTAGATCAGTGCACCCATGAAATGAAGGTAACCTTTACAACTTCTTATAGCTTATGACTACCCTCTCATCCTTTCCAGTATCTGCTACAAATAAAAGCCTGAAGATGGAGATCTACATGGAGCTGGAAATGGCAGTACTTTTAATAGAATACCAATAAACATAAATACTATCAAAGTGTTAGTTTTGTGGTCCTTTACTTAGAGCAGCGGGGTGCTTTGGCAAATAATGTTTAAATACAGAGCAGTAATTAAGTTAGATGACCATGCGTGGTGGCAGTCTGTTAATATACCTTTCTCTTCATCATGGAATTTGGCCTTCAGTTTCCAAAGGGGGAAGAGGAGGCACTATCAAGTTTGCTAATAAGGGATTTAGTGGAAACTTGACAGCTGCTGATCAACTGGCTCATGCCTTTTGGGTGTTGCTGGAAGTCACCTCGAAACTGTTTTATTCCCTTAATTGTGTCTGACACAGTTGTATTTGAACTTTTGATCCTCTTGTCTCATCTTCCTGAATACATAAGATTTCAGTCTTATTCCCTCATCTCCAATTTTATGGAAATAATCAATTTGCATCTGAGTTTCTTGAAGAGAGACTAATATTCTCCAAGGTTTACCAAGGACATCAGTCTCTGACGTGGTCCAATTTAGCTTGTGGATTTAACATGCCGATTAAATCTGAAGGAGGAGAGAATTTAATTACCAAGTTTTCCTTTTTGTAAATCATTTTGAATTTTAAGTATACACATTCTGCAAATCCTTGTTTTACAGATAGCTTTAGGTTGGCTGCTGGAGGAGGGGGAGGATAACAGAAAGGAGAGAAGGCTCGAGGAATGTGTAAGGAGTGGAAGAGGGTGACAGGGAAGAGGGGGAAGCAGAAAGAGAGGAAGGTAAGAGGGCCGGAAGGCTGAAAGGCTGAAAGAGTGAGAGTGGGGAAAAAAAAAAGGAGAGTTCTGGTTCCTCGCCACTAGAGAGCAGGGCAGCACTGGGTAGAAATGCCATCTTTAGCAAGTTACAGTCTCCATTCTTCCCCCTCTAAAAAGAATCCTCCAGCTGAAAAGGAGAAAGGGAAGAGGGAAGGCATGGAGGAAATTAGGAAAGAAGGGAATGCAGTCATGCAGGAGCAAGACAAGTTTCTTTTCAGATTCAAGCAAGAGAGCAAGAGAAAGAGAGGAAGGATCATTTCCATGTATGTACAAGCCATGTGAATGCCTCCCAGTGAATGGCTCCCAAGCACTTGGCAGGGATTGAAAAAAATACTGTTTGTTGTTCACCTAAGGATTTTCCCCCTCTTCTTCCCAGAAATGCTCAATCTTAGCAATAGATTTTTCCAAGAAATGTCTGGGAATTATAAATAGCGGGCTGCAACTACAGTTTGAGATTTTGACGCTGCTGTCTTTTGAACTGTTTCGTCTGCTTCTGGATTTTACAGAAGATTTTTTTTTTCTGACACAGCCAACTGAAACAATGTTTTTTCCTTTTTCCTTTTCCCTACAGACAAATAATTTAAAGACCTAATATTTTCCTCTACACAGAGCACGTCGACAATAGCAATTAATTGTTTTTAAGTGATTTCATTTAAATCCACATAAAACAAGATGAAGTACGTCACAATAATGCTCTCCTTTTTTTTTTTTTAAGTTCTAACCTGTTTTAATGACCGCACAGCATCTTACAATTCAGAAACGGATGTCTCCGAATTTAGATTTGGAGTCAAGTCATGTGGCTTTTAGTGCAACATGCTTTTGAGAGAATTGTAAAGATGGCATCTTGTTAGGACTTAACAAGAGACATACTGAAAAGGCTCCTTCCCACTGTTCAGCGGAAATAGCTGCTCCCATCTTCAATATCTAACAACTGCATGTGTGCTTTATTCAATCATTACTTAAAAATTAAGACACTGTTGGGGACCAGAGATAAAATGTGTTGGGAATGTTTTTGGTGAATGTTTCAAGATCAAGAGAAAGTCCTTTTAGAAAGGAATTTGACTATAGGTGTTTCTTGCTTTAAATAATAGCTGTGTCCTCCGAAACGTGTGTCAATTGATTTTTTTTTTCTAAATGGAATTATGTTTTCTTTATTGACTCATGAAAATTTGAGAAATGTGTTATCTTTATTATTTTACAGTGATGTCTACATTTAGCTTTGAAGTTTTTTCTTCCTTGCAAGTAAACAATATGAAAACATTCCCAGAAACCCAATGTTTGTAAAATGCAGGCCTGAGTTTCAGTAGTCTGCAAGCAATTTCTCTGCGCTCCTCATTTAGTCAGGGATTGCATTTTTGGGCAAAGCTAAGATTTTGCTGTGTTTACACACAGGTCTTGGTTATAGTAGCATGTAGACCACTCTCAGGCCATATTTAAAGACACGTAAGTCATCATTTCCAGGCCTCACTTCCAGTCTTCAGTGCTATGTAATAGCTATCTTTTATTTAGTAGAGGAAATGCCTGAGAGGAAAAACAGTTCCCTAGTTATTCTGTCTGTGACAGACAGCTCTTCCGCCATCTTTCCCTCGTTAGCAGAGGATCATGTCATCATGACTTTGTCAGGAAAGAACAACGATGCTTTTTTCCCCGGGACCAGGGCATTTAGGGCTGGAAAGAGTCCTCCTCAAGGATACTGGGTTTGTTTTAAATTAATAAAATAACCTTTCCTAAAAAAACGAATGGTAGAATTTCAGAGCTGTTCGGTAAAACACAAGTATTTAAACCAAATGTCTGGTGGGTAGTTATTCTAGAGACTTTTCTCCCAAAAGAATTTGGGTAGACTAACACTGGCTATGAAAAAAAATGAGAAATATAGCTCTCATCATCTTTATATGCAGGTAAAATCAACAAACACAGAACATGGATAGTTTGTAAATGTCAACTTTTTTTTAAGTGAATCTAAATGTTATGAATTTAAAATTTTGTCACGTAGCTTGTGTGTACTATCCCTAGATTAAAATGGCCAAATGTTGACTACAGTCATCATAGACCCAAGGCTGAGCCAGTTAGGAGTCACCGGTCTTCTTCCTTTCTTCACACATCTGTCTCAGCATGGTGGTATAAGGTTTTCATCCCAGCTAAGGAGGCAGAGGCAGATGGATCTCTGTGAGTTCAAAGCCAGCCTGTGTCTACAGAGTGAGTTCCTGGACATACAGGACTACCTAGTGAAACTCTATCTCAAAAGACAAAAGCAAAATAAAACAAAACAACAAAAAACACATCAAAGACGGTGTTTTGTGAGAGATCCCCAATAAATTAACATGGCCAAAGTCGAGGAGCATTGTTTAAATTTATTTGAGAGGCTACTAGTAAGATATTTTACTATCATTATTTCTGTTATTATTTCTGTGAGTAAAAATATTTGTTATTTCACTTGACATAATGTTTTCTGGTTCTACAGGAGGATGCAGGCCATGGAATACAGATATGTAATATCCTGTTGTGTATCTATAATATATTCTTTTTAAAATTTTTTAATTTTATTTTATTTTTATAATATATTCTTTATCCATTCAGCTGGCTGGTCTGCATCCAGGTATTATGACTGGCGCTGTAGAGAGCAGACACCTTCGCATCTTTACTGACTCTGATTTCATTTCCTTTGAAGACATGTTCCAAAGTGGGATAGCTGGATCCTAAGAGCAGACCTACTTTGAGTTTTATTTTTTTAAAGAACTTCCATATTATTCTCTATAATTGCTATACTATAATTCACATTAGTGTTCATCTGACCAAGAATTAATATTCAGCATGTATAAGAGAAACCCCCACCCCAAACTTAAACCCACATAACAATTAAAAATGGGTAAGTGCTCTGGGCAGAAACTTCATAACAGAGGGAAGAGGAAATACAAATAATAATTTTCTTCCTAGCTCATGAGTAACAGACAGATTAATTAAATTATCCATGTTAACACAGATAATTAGCAGAGAAGCAAGGAGTCTAACCCCTGTGAGTCCCAGAGGTCACACCCTCTGCTGTGCACCATTTTAGGAGAGGTACTGACCCAGAGTGCATGCTTTCAGCAAGATGGCACCAGGAATATGCATTAGAACGGCAATTCAGTTTTGATTGAGCCATTCATATTGCCTTACTTTCATGCCCACAACTCCTGGCCCATAGTTTAATTTGCATTTTGCTATTGTAATTTTCATTGAGTCTAATTAAAAGTATTTCAAGATTTCTCACATTTGCCAATTTTGAGAAATGCTTTGGCATTTTCAACGAGACACTTTCAAAACAACTTTTAATACAAGAAAGAGGGAAAGCTTTTTAACATGTACTGACTGAAAAATACTGGAAGGAAACATTTCTTTCAGTGTACCTATTAATCAGGCATGAAGCTGCAGCTGGGTCTCTCAGACTACCTGAGACATGGACTGACATATGATAACATGACTTGAGCCCTTTCATTGCTTAACCAAATAGTGTGGCCCTCAAAGGTCAACATGATGGAATCACTCCTTCAGAAACTCCTGTCAAGAACCCACTGTATTACACCATTCAGTTATTTCGTATAGGTATCTAAAGAAGGGTTGAAAGTAATAGTTGCTTAATCATACATTGATTTTTTTTTCTAAGTCAGTTTTGGGGTAGGAATGAGTATCTATTTACTTTTGTTTCATATGGAACAATTGGATAAAGCATTGGATTGACATAAACCATTAAAGGGTAGTAAAAAGAAAGCAGTGGGTAATTTTCCCCCTGAATATGATAGATATAATACATACAATTAAGTATTTAGGAACACTGTCTTTATCAATTACTTTAATGTCACAGGAAACAGTGTTCTTGTCTGCAGGAAGCTCAGGATGTGTTTGTGTCACAGCCACGAAGACTATGAAGGTATTGACATCATCAAGTGCTGTCATCTCTCTAGGCCAGACTGTGGCTATTTTGTTATGTTTATCTCTCTTTTGTTATAATACTCTGTCCAACTATTTTCACTTCAATTAATATACATATATACACATGTACACACACACACATATAATGAATCAAAGTGATATTTGAAATAATCAAATACAAACTTTTCTCTGTTCATACACCTCTGACCTCTGTCAATATTCTACATTCTACTTGACAATTTTTATTTTTCAAATGTGGGAAGAATGTACAGTTCTTATATTTCTGTGTCTAACTTATTTCACTTGACATATTATCTTATAAATAATATATATATCCTATAGATCTATCTATGTTACTCCAAATGGCAGACTCTCCTTCTTTGTAGATGAAAAATATTCTATTGAGTAAATACAAAATTCTGCTGATTGGCACCGACACTGATTCCATATCTTATTAGTATGTCTCCAGATCTTGTTGTTTCTTCTACATGGGGCTGTTTCACAAACCTCATCAGTAGGGATACAGTCAGGGAACAGATGATGGTGCATCCCACTTTACTCCCACTTCTTGAGTTTTTTAAGGCTCCAGCTAGCACTCACGTTCTCACTGGAGTTTAAAAGTGGGAGGAGGACTAGGCTGCTGCTGGTAAAGCACAGAGGAATGTATTCATCCTTTCCAGCCTCCACAGCGCCTTGAATCTGAAGACCAGAAATCGGTCACAGATAGGAAATCAAATTTCTTTTCACATATCTTAAGTGCTGCCACTTGTAGCAGCAAGGGCAGGTAGAGATGGTGTAGCAGAAGGGGTGGGGACAGATGGTGTGGTAGAAAGGGCAGGCAGAGAGGGGCCTTGGTGAGCCAGTTCATTTTCACAAATTTCTATCTTAAAAACATTTCCTCAACCACAGGGCACAATCACCTGTTCCTGTTGGGAAAATATAATCTTGGCTTGTCTGTTGTCTCACCTTTCACTGCTGACCTTGGAGACTCCAGATGCTATTTTATAAAAAAAATTTCTGACTGCCCATCTATGACTTCTGATGTAGCTGAGATCCAAGGAAGTCCTGTTACTGATGATTCCTAGGTTCGGGTCAACAAAGTCTAGTAGGATGTCCCTGCAGGTGTCACAAACCTGCAGGGACATCCTACTAGACTTCATTGACCCAACTTCTCATCCCAGTGCTGAGACCAAGTGCATGTATTTAACTCAGGGGGAGCTACTGAGGAGCCAGCTGCCTTTGGGCATTATTGTGGCACTGATATTTATCCAAATTCCAGTCCTCTATCACTTGCCTGAAATTTAAATATTTAATAATTTATTTATATAGCTCATTTTATTATATGCTAGACATTGCCATAGTTAATGCTTTTAGTGTTCCATTATAGTCATAAGTAGCACATGCATGTACACACACACACACACACACACACACACACAACTTGTTACCATGCTTCATATGATAAATGGAAAAAAGCCAAAATTTAGCAAATAGTTAACTAAGTCAATAAATAGTTTCAAAGAGTGCTGGGAATGCATGTAACTAGTAATAGAGGAAAACGAAAACCTAGGGCAACAATGTTAATCAGACAGGAGTCTACGAATATGCAGTGAACAATTGTCACCCAAACCTCCACAAAAAACCTTCTGCTTTAATCACATTTTGCTGTCACCATCACTGTCAATTTAAAAAAATCTACAAAGTAGCAAGACAAAAGTAGCAAGAAGCAGAAGTTGCTAGGACACAGCTATAAGTGCACATGGCATTCGGAACAGGGCAAGAAGCATTCCTTGTAGTTCTTCAGTGTGTACAGCCTCAGTTCTAACACCTCAGGTGTGATGTAGTCACATAACTCTAAGCCCTACAGTAGAATATTTACTCATAGTAACACCGGGATTATGCTGATCTGTGTGACTAGAAAAGGCCCAAAGAAAATGACATCTAGTTGCAAAAAGATTTATGAGACCTCATTCCAAAATTCAGTGTAGATGTCAGTGTTTGGCTGGAAGTACTCCTTGCCCATGCACAAGCCAATCTGGGAAATTCGTCTGCCCTCCCCCGCATCCCAGAGACAAGTCCCCCACTTGCACAGAGAAAACTCCAGGCTAGCATGTCATTACTGCTGGTCTCTGAGTTTTGGGCAACCCACCCAGGAGTGCCTGCCCTGGGGCTCAGGTTTTGCTCATGTATGGACACAATCCCAGCTCCTAGCTGACATGTCATTACTCCCCACCTAAGCTCTATAAAACTCCCTTGTTTTAGTCCATGTATACGACTCCACTGACCTCCACCTGTGAGCTTGGTGAGCCCACCCAAGAGTTGCCTCTTAATAAACCTGCTTTTATCTACTTTCAATCTGGTCCAATCTGGCTTATATCAGCATCACTGAGAGAGAGAAATAGTCTATTGGTTAGGACAATGCTACAATTCAGGTGAAGGGCAGACATTGAATATACTTTCATTCACTCAAAGAGCATAAACGGTGGATTGCTGTTGTGTGTAGTACAATGATTTTCCAGCCTTCTTCATGCTCAATTAGAGGTTTTCAGGGCACAGAAGTTGTCAAGTTTCTGGCAGAGGCTGAATAGGAAAGTAAGAAACACATAGTCACCCTCTTTCCATGCTTGGCAAAGTCATTAATTATAACTGCATGGCTTTCTGAAATCTGTTATAGAAAGACTGAAGAAGTCAGATGCTATGCATTAGTTAAAGTGGGAATCCTTTGGCACATTGAGATCTAAGTGGGCTGAGCACCATTAAAGATGTCTCACCTGCTTCTGGGAAAATAATGAAGTTAGAACTACTTATAAGAGTTCATCATACATGATGAACATTATTAAGTAATAGAACAATTTACTACCTGTAGATTTAACAACATGCACACATAGAATGTTGCATAATAAAAGAATTATAGTGAAATGACACTCAAAGTACTTATTAATTGTTAAGAAAACACACTTATTTTCAGAGAGCTCCATGGACATTCCAGAGACACACACAAACACTTTCTAACTCACCTTAGGGTATATCAGTAAAGGCAGGGGACACCAAAGCAGGTAGTGAACCAACACATATTCTTTCATATCTTGACCCTTGGATATTTTCTCTCCTTTTAGCTCAAGCATTCAAGGACTTCAGTGTCTGGAAAGGAGCTTATTTACAAGGTGCTGATTTAAGAATCACAAGCTACTGTAAGACATAGTATTATATAACAACCTTCCCTCCCCACCTCAGCAACTTACCAAATGGGTAGAAAAATAACATATCACTTACTTGATTGATTGGTCAAAAAAGTTAAGAAAAAGGAAAATCTGCTTGCTATCCTAATGGTACAATACATAAAGACTGATGAGTATATTGACTGTGCCTGTTTTTTATTGATTATTATTAATACATACCAAGTACTAATTTACTACTTAATGGCTAAGAGCAATTGTCTAGTGCCTGAGAACTGAGAACTTACTGGACATGGGTAGCTCTGTCCCTCCACTTCTGAGTGCCTTACAAGTTGAATCTTGTGATAGCCAACACAGAAGTGTAAGGAGAACACTTGACTGGGGGTCACTTCCCTTTTGTGCTTACTTTTATGGCTATTGGTAAGACTGTAGTTCTGGGAGACAGAAAGACTTAATATTTATGTTGTTGATGACTGTAAGTTGAGGACTTTGCATCCTCCTTTTTGGAGGTGGCTACTTCAACATGGATGTTCACCCTGAAACAGAAGTCACTGAGACCCAGACAGGTTCGTCAGCCATCTTTATAATAACCTACTCCTGTATGGTATAGAGCAGAGATGGAGGAACACAAAGCATGGGTGTTCCGGGAGTCATCTTATGAGCTGTTTTCTACATCTTCCATTTTTATTTTCAGTGGTTTGCATTCTTCTGTTGCCAGGTTTATTCCTACAACAGAGCCTTATCAGAAACAGAATGAAACAGGCCATATCATTCCCACTAAGAAATAAACAACACTATTTTTCTGCTTTAAATGTGCCTTCATTCTACAGATAACATGAAGTTGTTGAAAATACATAGTTAATATTGGAAAATATAAAGTAGAATGAATTATCACAATGACACAAAAGTAAAATAGAATGTATATTATCTGGCACTAAATTTTCAGGAGATGTTATTGTTGCTCTGACATTTTAGCTTTGGCTATGCAATGTTTTAGAGCACTGAGGAAAAATGACTGCTTACAAAACTCTGTGTGCTTTGTATTAAATGCCTGTCACCCTTTAAGGAACATAGCATAAAGCTTATTCTTCTGGTCTTGTTCTTTTGTGTGTGTGTGTGTGTGTGTGTGTGTGTGTGTGTGTGTGTGCTTATTTTTCTGTGCTTATTTTTGTGCCTATTGATAAGACTGTAATTCTAACTATGATTTCAACTTTCCTGTCTAAATAACAAACATCTGTGTATATAATTCAGAAACAATTTTCCCTGCTCTCAAGTTGTTTCCAAGCATCACGTGTCATGTAGTTGTTGCCACAGTTTAATCCCTTCAACATCTGTTTTGTGCTGTGGCAGACAAGTGTTTCCCTCTGAGCCTGGTCGGTTTTGAGGTAGACAGTCCTAGGAGTCACATGTTCATTTTTGACATAATCATCTCTATTCTATAGTTTTGGCTGTATTGTATCCAAAGAGACAAGTTTATTTTCCAGTGCCATTGTCATTAAAGACTCATTCTTGTCAGATTCTATTCATGGACCTGGCCAAGTGAATCAAGCAAGATTTTATAGTTCTAATAAAACTTGACACACACCAATGTATCATCCACACAATGGTTAAAAGATCTTGAATCTTCTGAGAACTTGACTAGGTTTAAATGAAGGAGGCCAAAAGGAAGTATGTTCAGTCTATCAGTGATTGTGCATGGTACCTATGGTTTGGGTGGGAGAAACCTCGTCCTCATTGAATGATTCTATCACAACTTTTGGAACAGCATTAATTTTTATATAATCCTCAGATTCCTCCTACAGTACTCTTAAGAGAGGGTATATGTTGTTAGAACTTCCAGTCAGAAACTCACTTTCTGACTTCATTCAACTTGATTGGGAGGTAGTTAAAGGCTCCATAAGATGTTACAACTTTAATGAGGTTGCAGTTCATAGCATATCTTACAGGAGCATTCTTATCTATCCCATAGTGGTGGTTGTTTACCAATTATAGTCTCGTAAAGAGATACTGACCTTAACTTTTCCCACATGCTATTAATTGATACTTCTTACTGTCTAGTTCTGGGGTCAAGGGTAGGGCTACCATGTTCATCATCACTCTTCTACCTTCTTGATTATTTTCACACACACATACACACACACACACACACACACACACACACACACACACACACACACACCGGCTTTAAAAATGTAAGCCAAATCTACAAAGACGGTGTTCAGAAAGCTCCTTTAGAGACCAGATAGGCATGAGGTTCACTAGCCCAATCTTTTTCAGAGATTTGAATAAAGACCAGCATGCTCATGGTGAGGCTCAAATACCTTGCACATTCTACTTTCAGACCATGTGGATTAGAAAAAGGCTGATGCTTAAACTAAAATAAAGTACTTTTTTATTTTGCTATTGCTATTTTCATTGGGATTTACAAGAAAAAGATATAGAATCCACCTCAACAAATGTAGATATTAGGGCTGACAAGATATGCTTGGTATAGTCTCCTAATAAAATCCATAGCCTACATTAATATTCAACTGACTGGGGTATGTTGTCATCCTCCAAAGACAAAATTAATGGAGTTTAACTAAGCAAGCTCCTAATGTTCTAGTGAGCCTTGAAAACAATGTAGTTCATGGACATTCTAAGCCTTCAAAGGGATCTAAGTGCATGCCAGTCTTATTTGCTGGGTTTTGAAAATATTTCATCAGTGGGCAGTTAGATGATGTGTTCACTGGCATAAGCCTGGTGTGACCTTGAATGTTTTTGCTTTAGGGGTGAATGTTTTTGCTTTAGGGACCACACAAAGTTGGTAGCATTGCTGTTCTTTAAAAAACTGAAAATAATTACATATGCCATAGAAAATGTCTAGAAAGTCAATGAATAAATTAAATCAATGAACCTACAGCAATGAAGCTTTAAGTATGAGACCTGATAGAGATGAGAAATTTAGTATGTCTGGAAGAAACTGAGAAGTGAATGCCTATCAGGTGCAAGCTATTCATGACTGTTGGCCATTACTCGAGGCCTATCTAACTAAATCGATTATTTTCAAATCTATTATGTTTGTGGCTTTTGAGGAAAGAAGTGGAATGGAAAACTTAGATGAATGTCAAGGCAATCAATAAGCATATATTCTCCTGATATGCTTAGAAATAAAATGACATCATGTAGCTTTAGAAAAAGAAGCTAAGATAGGCCACCCAACTCTGGTACCTGTCTCTTGACAACGATGTTAAAATTGTACATGGACAAAGAGACTGTGTGTTCAATGAAAGGTGCTAGGAAAACTGGATATGAACATGCTGTCAAATAAGCTAGATCTTTATCTCTCATCCTTCACAAAACCCAAGATGAAATGGACCAAGGTCTTCAATACAAGGCCAGATTCTTTGATACTGCTAGTGGAAAAAGTAGGGTACACCTTTCAACATATATACACAGGTGAAGGCCTCTGATATCACAGGGCATCATTGGCAAATGGGCTCTCACAAAACTCAAAAATCTTCCATAAAATGAAACAAACCATCAGTGAGATGAAAGTGCATCTCACAGAATGGGAGAAAATCTTTGCCAGGTAGAAATCTGACAGAGAATTAGTATCAAGATTACACAAATAACTCCAAAACTAAATGTAGTAAACAAGACAATAAAGAATGGGCAATCTCTTTTAACAGATGCTTATCAAATAAAATACAACTGGATAATAACCAACTTTTAAGATCCTAAGCAATCACTCAAATGACCAAAAAGCACCTAAAGAAATGTTCAACATCCTTAGTTATCAGGGAAGCGCAAATCAAAACAACTCTGAGATTCTGTCTTATATGCATCAGAATGGCTAAGATCAAAAACTCAAAGAACAGCACATGCTGACGAGGTTATAGAGTAAGGGGAACACTCCTACGTTGGTGGGAGTGAAAACTTGTCCTAACACTGTGGAAATCAATTTGGTGGTTTCTCAGAAGATTGGGAATATCTAAGGACCCAGGTATACCACTCCTGGGTATACCCAAAAGAAGCTTTACCGTCCCACCAGGACACTTGCTCTATTATGTTCATAGCAGCTTTATTCATAACAGCCAGAAACTGGAAACAACCTAGAAGTCTATCAACTTAAGAATGGGTACAGAAAATGTATATTTACAAAATGAAATATTCAGCCATTAAAAGCAAGGACATTGTGAATTTTGCAGGCAAATGGATGGAACTAGAAAATATCATCCTGAGTGAGGTAACCCAGACCCAAAAGTTCATGCATTATGGATATTAGCCATAAAGTTTAGGATAACCATGCTAAAACCAACAGACCCAAAGGAGCCAAATAACAAGGGAGGATGGTTGACTCTTTCTCAGAAGTGCAAACAAAATAGATATTGGAAGGTGATGGAAGGAGGGAATTGGGTGGAAGAGGATAGTGTGGGAAGTAGGGTAGGGGGGAGATCATATGAAGGAAAACAGGGGAGAGGGAAGGGAGATGAGCTCCTGGTGGCAATTTCTAGGACACACCAGAGACCTGTGATGGGGAGAGGTCCTAGAGAGTCTATGGGGGTGACTCTAGCTGAGATTCTTATCAGTGGGGAATAGGGATCCTGAAGTGTTCACTCCCTGTAGCCTGGCAGGACAACCAGTGGAAGGATAAGGACAGTAACCCACCTACAAAATCTTTGACCCAAAATATGTTCTGCCTACAAGATATGCAGGGACAAATATAGAGCAGAGATCGAGGGAATGGCCAACCAATGTCTGATTCAAATTGAGATACATCCCATAGGCAAGAACCAATCCCTGACACTATTAATGATACTCTGTTATGCTTGCAGACAGGGACCTAGCATAACTGTCCTCTGAGAGCCTTCCCCCAGCAGCCAATGGGAAGAGATGCAGAGACTCACACCTAAACATTAGATGGAGTTTGAGGAGTCTTATGGAAGAGTTGGGAAAAGGTCTGAGGGACCTGAAGAGATCAGAGACTCTACAGGAAGACCAACAGAGTCAACTAATCTACTCCTTTAGGGTTTCCCAGATACTGAATCACCAACCAAGAGTGAACATGGGCTGGACCTAGGCCTCTTTGCACATACATAGCAGATAAGCAGCTTGGTCATCGTGTGGGTCTCCCAACAACTGGAGCAGGGGCTTGTCCCTAAGTCTATTGTCTCTCTGCCTCTGGATCCAGTGCCCCTAAATGGTGTCTGGTGTCAGTGGGAGATGTGCCTAGACCTGCAGTGACTTGATATGCAGGGATGTGGGGTGTGTGGGTGTGTGGTAGTGGGTAGGGGTTGTTGAGTTATGGGGGTGACACCCAGAGCGGGGGCTTCCTCTTCTCCAAAGAAGAAGGGAAGGTGGGATGGGTGAAGAACTTATGGGAAGGGACACTGGGAGGAGAGGAAGGACTGATATTGGGTTGTAAAGTGAATAAGTAAAAAACAAAAAAGACCCTAAGCAATCATAGAGATGCTAATTAAGAATACATTGAGATTCCATTTTATCCTACTCAGAATGGTTATTACCAGGAAATCAAAAGACACAAAATGCTGATGAGGATGTGGGGAAAGAGGAACCTTTATTCCCTGTTGGTGGGAGTATAGACTGCTGTAACCCTCATGGAAATTAGTGCGGAGGCTCCTTAAAATGCTAGAAATAGAACTCCCATTTGATCCAACCACACTATTCCTAGGCACATATCCAAATGATTCAATAGCCTAATTTAGAGATATTTTTTGATCATGTTCATTGTGTTTCTATTAAGAATACCAAGGAAATAGACTAACAGGAAATTGTGATACTCTATGCACAACAGAATGACATCTATGGCTGTCTCCAAAGAGCTTACAACAGATTGGGCCTATCAATAATCAGTCATGGATTAGGGGAGTAGTTTATGAGGCCCTACCAGTTCCTGTTGAACTATTGACTGCTGATATATTGTAAGAAAGGGGTATTTAGTTGTCTTCAGTTGAGTCTCCACCAATTTTCAGCATATAGTTCTAAACCCATGACCTCATAGATAATATTGGTTAAACTTTGTGGTCTCAAAAGAAAGAACATATATATTAAGGGGAGAGAGAGAGAGAGAGAGAGAGAGAGAGAGAGAGAGAGAGAGAGAGAGAGAGAGAGAGAGAGAGAGAGAGAATAAACAAAAGTTGTGAATTCAGAAAGGGAACTTTTATGGAGGAGGGGCATAATACAGATGTAGGGTGATCCGGGTATTATAACAACAGAATTCACATTATATATCCATGAAGTTGTCAAAAAAAACTAACTCAATAAGAGCTAAGAAAAAGAAGAAAGTAATTGTGTTGGTTAGTTTCATTGTCAGTTTGACACAAGGTAGAGCTATCTGAGGAAAAGAAATCTCAATTGTGAAAATGCCCCCATCAGATATACCTATAGGCAAACCTGAGAGGAATTTTTGTCTTTTTTGTTTTTTTTATTTTATTGGTGTGGATGGCCTGCACAGCACACTTGGGGCAGTGTCATCCCTTGGCAGATATTCTGTTGTGTATAAGAAAGCTCCTGAGCAAACCAGGGGAGGAGGTCATTAAACAGTCCTCCTCCATGGCCTCTGCTTGAGTTCCTGCCTTGAGTTTATGTCTTAGTTGTTTGAACTATGACTTTAGACATATTAGTCAAATATATCCTCCCCCTCCCAAGTTGCTTTTGTTAATGGTGTTTACCATAGCAGCAGAAAACAAAATAGGATAGTAAACTAAGGATAGCAATGACAACTAATAACAGGATATTTCAGAAGGCTGAACTGTGCCATGTATGAATTTGTGTGGAATATGTATGGAGTGGATTAGGTTACTTCTTATTGTGGCTTTCACTTTGGTTAGATTTGCACCTTCTCTTTTTTCCAAAACATCTTGCAAGCATTGCAAATTTTACCAGCAAAAGATTTGCCAAGTATATTTTATGTAGAGAGAACTAAGTAAAATTAGACAGGAGCAAGAAGACTGCTGTGGAATGACCCAGTAGTGTAGATTGAAACTGTTCACTGTACATGTTAAAGCTCTGAGTCAGATGGGAGAGATCACTCAGTGGTCAAGTGTGCAGTTTGGTTCCCAAGAACCACGTCATGTAGCTCAAAACCACCTGTCACTCTAACTCCTGGGGCTTTGATGTCCTCTTCTGGCCTGATAGCCTCATGCTCCTTTTTATACACATATCCCTCACTCATACACATGCACATAATTAAAAGATAGAGATGTGTCTCTAAAAAATACAGAAGACAAGATTTTAAATGTTTCACCAAAAACTATAAAAATTTGAGAAGATATATGAGTTAGCTCAACTTAAACTTTAGGCAATGTAGATATGTATTAAAACATCATACTACCAAATTGATATGTAAGGTTTTATATTTTGCTATCAACTTGAAATAAATTAAAAATGTAATCGAACAAACTAATAAAATCATTCACAGAAAATAGTTAAAAGAGAGCTTCAGAGGTAATGGGAACCCACAATTACTTCTATTTGAAAATCTAGGAATCAAGTTAATGTATTGGTAACATATTCACTATATTCATTAAATATTGCAGCAAACATATATGCATAGTATGTACTAGTCAACAATATATATAAACTAAATTATGATTCAAAATTGTGATTCACATTCAAAATATGTGCTTTTGAATGTAGAGATGGAACTGAATGAAGTGAATGATTACTGTGTGACTAGTGCTCAGGATCTCATCAGCTGTTGAAAAATTTTTCTAGAGAAAAAGAATTACTGAGCCACTAAAATTACATGGAAAATAAATGCAGAAATAGAAGAAAATTCCATCTACTTAGTCTCCAGGCTTGGTTCTCCAAGGCCTAATATTATTGGATATGTTTTGGACTGAGAATTTTAGTGGCATAAATGGTGTTATAATACAATGTTGTTTAAAATGCATCCACCTATTATTAGAAGCCACTTATACTTCTAAATAAAATGACACGAGAAGAGTCATGTTACTCCTAAGAAAGAGCATGCATTCTGCTTTTCTATGAACCAAGACTGTATACATAAGGATTAGTAGAGGTCTGAGTGTTTATAGTTTTAATTGTTCTTGCAGTGTTCTTTGGATTTTGGAATCAAGATATATGGTTAAGGAAATTGGCTCTGCAGCAGCTCTTACATGGAATGTGAACTGATTTCTTGCCTACTGTAAGATAAGATTATCATCTTATCATAGATAAGGGATGATATTTGTTTCATTTTGAGAGGCTTTTGTATGGCTATGAAACCCAAATATAGACAGAAGAAACCATATAAATTACACATAATGGGATAGCCAAGTGGAACTCTTTCTAGCTTGTTATGATGAATCCCACAAGGCTAGGTTGATTGTTCCAAAGCAAAGCAGAGAAAAATTCAGGCAAGCATCCCGGTACGCCCCTTGGCCACCAAATCATTAAAAACACATTGACTGGTTACTAGGCTCTTTGTGTTGACAAAATGCTTTAAGATTAAATCCTTCACATAATGGCTTTAACTTCATATTTGCATAGCACATTAGGTTTCAAAACTAACTTCCCCATTTATCTTCCTTGATTTTCACAGTAATCCTTTGAAGTAGGTATGTATTTATTATCACCATCAATCAAAATAAAACCAACTCAAGTTTGAGGGCTTGAGAAATGGCTCAGTGATTAAGAATGTGCACTTCAGTTCCAGGGAAACTGATGTTGATTCTCAGCCTTTCTGTCAGACTGCTTGCAACAGCCATGGAATTCCAGCTGCAGGGAATTTGACTCTGAATACTGAACTCATGTGCACATGGTTACACCTAGAGAAATACAGAGATGCATAACTAAAAATAAAATAAAACTTAAGAAAAAAAATCTGGGCTTGGAGAACTGGCTCCGTGGTTAGGAGTAGTTACTGCTCTAGTAGGGAACCTTGGTTTGTTGGGAACAAGATAAAAGGAATTTGTCTTTATGTACTGACATTTTGACTTCAGACTCATTTTATCTAAGCTGACCAACCCCCTCTCTATGCAACAATACGTTTCCCAAAACACAATGCCTGTTCCTATATACAAATGACTTTAATTGGTTGGGCAAAACCACATTCAGTATCAATCGAGAATGATGGAACACTTGAGAAAGTCCCTAATCCCCGAGCTCTGATTGGTAAAAATTATAACTGTATCTTGGCCTAGTTGGTTAGGACTTCATGCTTATAAACCCTGGTTCAATCTTTACTTGTGACTTCCAGAAGAAACAAGGTTTCCAAGTCCTTGTCTGGAGGCCCTGATCAGTCACTGACTGTGCTTATGTGGTGGAAATAATAAAAGATTTTGCTGATTCTCCTGCCCACTAGTATATTCTTCCCCCTTCCTGTGGATCACAATGGGCATGGTATAATTCTGAGCACCAACACACAGTTCACAGTTGCCTGTAACTCCAATTTCAAGAGATCCATCACCCTCTTACAGACTCTTTGGACAGTGCATGCACACAGTAAAATGCAGTCAAAATAAAAATAAGAATAATAAAAAATTAAATGTTTAAATTAAATGTTTAAAAAGAAGAATGTTTGAATATACTGTTTGGAAATGTCTTTGTTTCCTAAATACATTATACTATTTGGTTTGCATTTTTAGGCATAGGACAAATTGATTTTATTGTTAATTCATTGTGGTTGTACTGATTAGAAATTAATTTTGGTTGGAGTGTACTCTATGGAATAATTTACTTCTCCACTAACTTTTGGCTCATTGTGGCATGTCAGGTTAGTGCTCCATCACTGAAGGGTGTTGATGAACATGACTTTATTAATTTCTTGTCAAATGTGATTTCTTGGGATTTAAGTAACCTCTGTCGATTGCCTGTCAGTATAAGAAAAAAAAAAGTTACAGATGTTTGTCTAATGTCACTCTGAGCCCATCAGGGAGAATAAAAATAAATGTTCTCATTTTAAATCGCCTCAGGAAAAAGCTCAGAGTATTATTAACCTGGTAAGATGTTGTCACATAGTCACTACTATTAAAAACTTTGGTTCTTGAATGACTCAGGGGCTGATACTGGTCCCTCATGTTAGTGGTATCAAGGTCCACAACAGTTAAATTGGCTCAACATTATCTAGGACATTGAACTTTCCCACTGACAACACAGAGGGCCAAGAAATACTAACGTGAGAAGGTAAAATAACTTCATCCGTAAAATTTGTTTAGCAGGAATTTAAGAGAAATGTGATATTATAGATATCTTTTGAAATTAATAAATTTTATTAAATTTATTCTTTGACAATTTCATGCATGTGTATAATTTGTTCTGGCTCCTCTTACCCCTCCCCCCAATATCTCTAATTTCCCTTATATATCTTTAGTCTCCTGCTTCCCTAACATTCCTTACCCACATTTATGACCTTCTGTTTCATGAGGTGACAAATTTAACCAAGGCTGTCTGGTCTGTGTGCCCATGATTTTGGAGCTGTCCTTTGGAGTTAGGATGCCTCATGAGTAGGTACATAATTCAAGAAAATGACTACCTCTTCTTCAAGAATCCTCCAGTTGTCAATAATTCACCAGAGTGGTAGGGTCATGAATCAGTTCCCTGACCCAAGTCTACTTTAACTACATTTTGAATCTTATGTATGATAAGAGAAATGATACATAATTTGGTATTTTTTAGAGAGATATATTATGTAGAATCAGGAAAAGAAGATCAAATGGGTAAGGTTATGTTTATGCTTGAGAATTCTAAATTCATATTAAACACATCTACCATGCATTAGATTGCAGATTACACTTATGATTTTACTTTGTAATATTTGTTTATTGTATGTGTGCATATATGTAAACGTCAGAAGGCAACTCTTGGGAGACAGTGCTCTCTTTCCATCATGTGGGTCCCTTGGCTTGTTGGGAAGTATCTTTACTATTGAACCTTCTTGCAGTTCTAGTCTTCAAGCTACTCAAGACGAAGATTGAGCCTACAACTGTGAAGTTAAGAGTGTCATGCTCTACTGACTGAGTTATTCAAGTGTCACAGAAGTTCAATGTTTTTATATTCAAATTGTAGATCTTGGTTCATGGATCACAGTCACAATGAGAAAGTGCTGAAGTTATAGCCACACTGTCACATGGTCTAGTTAAGGATGGAGATATGATGAGTCCTGTTTCTTTGCTGTTCCATCCATCTTTATCTATGTGTCACTGAAGTGTCAAAGCTGCCGGCTATTGAATAATGATGCTATGCAGAATTTGCTATACTGGAATTTGATTAGGTCGTGCTATAAGTGAAGCAAAAGCATAATAAACACTCAGAGGGAATGGCTGGAGATTGTCTATCACATTAAAGAAGAGAAGTATCCCTTGGGTTTCAAAATTTCATTGATTAACAGTGGAAAAGGTCTTGTCAAGAAGGGAGAGAGTGGTTGGCTTCTGATACTAGTCTGAAGGGGCTAGGCGACTCTTCGCATAGTGCTCACCTGACACTGTCATTAGGCCTTCTCCTTAATGATACTCTGTGATTGACTCACCAGCCTCTAGCCCTGTGGCTCTATTGCTCATGGTCATCATCATCTAGAATCTCCTGATGGCTTCTGCACTTGACAGTAGGCAGCCCACCTAAAGACAGAGGAGCCCAGTGGGACTTCCAAGCTCCTTAAAGCTGCCAAGTGAAAAGCCTGAGTGAAAGCCAACTCCCCATAGAGGAAAGGTAACTCAGCCCTGGCTCAGGTCCAACTTCCCCTCTGGCAGGAACTGCCAATTGAGCTGTTTTGGTTTAAAACAGGATGCCAAAGCTAATTTTATCTTTTTTCCCCCCTTGTGCTACTTCTTTGTCCAGCTCAGCAATTCACAGTTTGTATTTCTGCATGAGACTGCATTTCAGAACTAGGAAATGATGGGCTTATCAAAGGATAAAGTGTTCACTGGAAATGTGGGGCAAGCATCCAAGTCCATTTGTCCTTTCATGTTTTGCTTCCTCTGTGGAAAGAGAAATTGGGCAGGGCATATGGTCTTCAAAAATAAAAGCTACTTTCTCTATCCTCCTTGCTTCCAGGTGGGGCCAGGTGACTGCTTCCTGACCAAGAGGGCATGAGTGGAAGTGATCCAGAAAAGTCCCTAAGAACAGCCTTCAGAAACAACTGGGGCACATTTTTTTTGCCACTTCATCTCTCCTTTCTCCATGTGATGGTTGGATTCACATCTTGCACTAATGCTAGAAGGGAAACAAACAAGAACTTTTCAAAGGGTCTGTTAGTGTGAGGCCCAGTTCAAGATCTTCTACAAGCTTTGTAGGACTAGTGGATGCTTCAGGTTTCTTGCTTGCCCTGAAATGGAGAAACCCAAGAGCAGCAGTTGAACTTCTTCTTTTTAAAATTTTGTATTGGTTATTTTAATTATTTACATTTCCGGTTTCCCACCTCTGCAGCCCCCCATCCCACCCTTCCTCACCCTGCTTCTATGAGGGTGCTTACCCACTCACCCACCCACTCCTGCCTCACTGCCCTAGCATTCTCTTATGCTGGGGCATCGGGGCTTCATAGGACCAAGGGTCTCTCCTCACACTGGTTCCAGATAAGGCCATCCTATGTTACATATGCAGCTGGAGCCATGGGTTCCTCCATGTGTACTCTTTGGTTGGTGGTTTAGTCCCTAGGAGCTCTGGTAGGTCGGGCTGGTTGATATTGTTGTTGTTCTTATGGGGTTGCAAACACCTTCAGCTCCTTCAGTCCTTCCCCTAACTCCTCCATTGGGGACCCAGTGCTCAGCCCGATGGTTGGCTTCAAGCATGTGCCTCTATATTTGTAAGACTCTAGTAGAGTCTCTCAGGAGTTGAACTTCTTCTCAATAGTATCTGAATTTTCTGTTATTCACAATTTTGGGCTTTAATCTTTATTGCCAGCTTGACTCAATTTAGAATCAATTAGGAAACACACTTCTAGGTGTGTCTATATGGGATTTCAGAACAAGTCCAGTCTGGCTTCCAGAGTTCCAAAGCTTCCAGTTCTGTGTCCTAAAAGAAGGTCTAGTTTTAGATAGATAAAAGGAAGGGAAGATCTATCCTGTATATGGGCAGCACCTTTACCCTAAAACCCATATGCTGGCATCCTGGGTGGAATGCAAAGGAAGAAGGGAGGCAGGCATGCAGTTTTGAGCATTGATGGCTTTCTGCTTCTGTCTGTGGATGCAGTATGACCAGATGCCTTACCCTCTTGCTGCTATACCTTTCCCACCATGATGGATGGAATGCTTAAACCATGACCCTAAATAACTCCTCCTCCATTAAGTTGTATTGTCAGGTATTTTGTTACAAGATTGGGGAAAGTAACTGAGGGATACAACTTAAATTCATTTGTGTATGTGTGTGTTCTACTAGTCAGGCTTTAGTATATATTAATTATACAACACAATAGGGTCCAATGTGACATTTTTATACACACACACACACACACATATAAACTAGACCCAATATATAGTTTTCATACATATATATATATAACCCCTATTACTCATATTACATATAAATATTTTATTGAGATATAATCTTGCTCTGTAGCCTATCCAGTCTTTAAAACATGATCATCTTGACTCAGCTCCACAAGCGCTGAAGGAGCCACACATCCAGAACATTTAAAATTATAGTCTGAAAGCCTTCATAAAGACAAGAAGTGTCAAGCAATCTGAAAATATATGCATTTTCAAGGGCAAATTCTCTAAAATTTTAAACAATACAAACAATATTTTATTAGTAGTGTGAGTATACAGGTATATATGTATGTGTGTGTATGTGTGTGTGTAGGGGAGCATTAATGTTTCTTAGCAGTCAGAGGTCAAGTTTGTACATTTGGTTCTATTTTTTACCCTGTCCTGGGTTTTGGGGATCAAATTCTCATCTCTAGGACTCTCTTTCCTTGGTCCAGGCTTTCTAAATATAATGCAAAGCAAACAGACTTATGTAAGTTTATCTCAATCATATATCATGAAAAACATCCCTATAAGATTGCTTGAAATAAAAATTTAAATAATCTATTTTGATTAAACTCTTTTATTTGACATAACAGTTTTATTTGTAAGTCCACATTTTTCTGATTTAGATAAGAACATTCATGTTGGTTTTGACCAAATGTTTTAAATATCTTGCGTGAACCTCAACTAGTAGGCTGGTTTATTAATTTATTTCTCAACCAATGGGTTTCACTTTTAGAGATATGGATAAGTACATCTCATAGTACTGTAAGAAATGAGCCATTATCTCAATTGGACATTTTTCTTTGGTCTGCCCCATTTATGTACCATTTTTGTCTCTATTATCCCATGAAGGTTCTCTTTCTATAGTCAGGATTTACAGGCAAATATTGGGATATACTTCCATTTGTTTAGGAAGAACTTCTTAGACAATGTGACTTGAGGGTCTTCGGCAATATGCATATAGCAATGGAACAGATTCCATGATGACACAGGGAAGTGATACCTCCCCCCTTTTTTTCCTTTTTGAGACAAGGTTTCTCTGTGTACCCCTGGCTGTCCTACAACTTGCTTTGTAGACCAGGCTGGCCTTGAATTCACTGAGATCTACCTGCCTCAGCCTGTCAAGTGCTGGAATGAAAGCTTGTAGGATGCCATGTAGAAGTCTATGAGCCATGATGATACTGGCTGTAAAGAGCAAGGAAGCTTCTTTTGCAGTAGTATTGATGACTGCAGACTCAGAGTTGAGAATCAGAGACTTAGAAGTTTCTGTAACAACTCCTCCTTAGAAAAAAGAAACAGTCTGCACAGGAAGCCATTGTGAAAAGGTATCCCATTGTGATAGGGATGCGCTTCACATATATGAAGTGTAGCTCTTACGGGAGATGGCGTCTGATGGGGGATGGGAGTGGTGAAGGACTCATTTTTCTCTGAGGGGCAGGCCACTGGGAATTTGACCATGCTCCAGTGAGTATATGGATAACACTCTTCAGTTTTAGATTTTTTTTTTCTTCTTCATTTGTGGAAAGGTCACAAGGCTGGGGGCTGGACCTGGGAAAACTGGGAAGTGAATGTGATCAGGGTGCATTATGTGAAATTCCCAAATAATTGATAAAATTATGCTTGGGTGGGCAAGAATGAGAGAAGGCATATGCCAACATGTCTGGCTAGGTGAGACCTTCTTGAGGAAGTTGAGTCATGGGGAGTCTACCCCACAGGTGGAATAGGTTCACTACATGCTTGTGGTTCCACTTTAAAGGCAAGCTCTCTTACGAATGTTTTGCTGTTCGGGACTCTCTGTTTTGTGTGCACTCACTTGCCCTTCCATCATATTTAAGTGATTTATGAAGACCTTCGCCAGATACATCCCTCAGTCATGAACTTCTCACCTTCTAGAACCATGCTCCATGTCACCTTAAGTTGCACATAAATTGCCCAGTCTGCTGTGTTCAATGATAACAGATAAATTGGGCAAATCAAACCATGTGTTGTTCTTCATTTCCTTAGAAAGTTTCCCAGTGTCTTCCCTCTGATTTCACAATCCTTCTGGTAGCCCTTAAACTTAGGAAAATATCTAAAACCAGTAAAAAGGCACAAAGGTGCTTATACTTTCATTTTTCAGTTAAAACTGGAGAAATGTAGGAACATGCTTTAGGATTTTAAAAGATTTTTGTCACTATGTTCCAAAACAAGCCAAAAATTCCAGGTCAGATAAGGAATCAGGCTACAGATGTTTAACAGTGGTGTTTTAGGGATTGAGTAGTACTGCTTAGAACACATTTGTTTATTAACATGTTCTTACCATTTGCTAGAGGCTCACTACATAAAGCATTTGTCAACTGTGCAGAATATTGTTACAAACTATTGACACAGGAAACTTGCTTTTCACCAGGTTGGAAAGCGCTGGAGATTTGTATGGAATGGGTGGCAGACACAAGGGCAATCCAATCAGTGCCTCAAGAGAATTCCTATTTGGGGTCATCTTTAAACATCCTTAATGAGATACACTACTGAAACTTGTACACACTCCACTGCTTGTGTGGCTTTAGGGACACACTCAAGTATACCCTTCCCCCAGTCCCTGCTCTGACAACAGAGCTGGCCCACCTAGGGTGGAGTTTTCTGAGATAAGAGAACTTTATTGTCCTGCTGCTTCTGAAGTTTTCTACAAGGAGCCACATCCTACTACATTACTGAGCCTACCTGCCTGGCAAGTTTCTGACTAGCAACAAGATGCTATTGAGTCTACGAGATCCTGGCATTTGAGAGGGATGGTTTCCTTTCCTATAAATACTGAGCCTCTTAAGTAAACATAGGACCTTGATTGGGAACTTTATCTTAGTCTCCTTATTTCTCTCACTGTCCTATCCCCCACTCCAACACCCCATCTTTTCTTTCAGGAACCTGGTTAGAGTGGCTGCTGGACAGCTACACTCAAGTTTTAGTAGCTAGGTTAATTGAGGAATTACATTACTTTGCTGTGATTCTTAATAATTGCTAAGTCAGCTAAATGAGCCAGCCAGAAATGACTACATTGCATTTTACACACAGGAGGGAAGGTAGAAGTTGACAAGTATCACCTGGGCTCAAAGAAAGGCTTTGGTGTTGTGAATTTTGTAGTGCAGGGCAGATCTGGCATTTATCTCAACAAACAAATGGAACTGGACTCACATCTTCTGAATAATTTACATAGGAAACTTCAAGGTCTCTGCAGATCCAAGTTAGTAATTTTTTATAATCTAGAAAATATAATAAAATATTTTCATAGTAAATTAATTGTGTTCTAAATCATGCTCTGAAAGTTTAAAAGTATCAATCTATACAGGACACATGAGGACGCACCATAAAAAATAAAGTTTTATTCTGAATTAAATTCAATTTGTTCTTAAAACAAAGCTAGATGGTACACACACACACACACACACACACACACACACACACATCAAAACAAAAACCAAAACCAACTAACAACAAAAAAACCAGAAAACATGGGTAGAAGAGGTCACAACTGACACATTCTAGAACATTAGGTACAATCTAGAAAACAGTTGAAAGCAAATTTTTACTGTATAAATCTACCCAGTCTTTTTGTTAAGTACCTCCCTAAATCTAATCAGTTTTCATGCCCATACTTACCACATTAGGGGGGGCTTGACTGTCTTTTTACTTTGCTTGTTCAATTTAACAAATATTGAGTTTTACTTCAATGTCAAGGAGCTGAAGAATTACATAGATTACTGTCTTTTGCTTACTATTTTCATATGTAATAATAAGCCTTCAATTAATCTAAACAAAGTGAAGAAGGGGACTTCTCATGTTTGCTGGTCATAGATAAAATTATTTACTATTTTATAATGTGTGCTTCATGAAGTCTTTGTAAGTGTCTGAATTTGGTATTATTTCTGATATTGTTGTACATTTGATTCCACAGGAACATATTCTTATAACAGTTGTTAGAAATGTTAATTTTTGGCACGATAGAGGATATTTTTAGTTGTTCTGTAATTGGTTAGTGTTATAACTTGTTTTAAAAATGCATAGAATTGCATGAGTAGAAAGAAGTAAACAAGTTGGAAACTGTCCCTTTGAATGTTTTTCTGCCCTTGAAAACAAACTGAGTCCAGATTCTTGGTCTATTTTTCTTCTAAACTGGAACAACCACACAATCATCAACATGGCAGACTTGCTTTATTATTGTTATTTTTTTGTAAGAGTTGAACAAGAATAACTAGGTATCTCCCTTTCTGTGTACTCCACAACCAGATGTATCCCATAAAGACCTCTTCTGGCTGGCTCTCAGGAGGCTTTAAGCAAGGCAAAGAAAACTCGTTGCTCAGGAAACCTTAATTCAGGTAGAAGGGAGTTGAAATAGAGAGACTGGCTTTGGTTTACAAAAGAAGTCTCTAGTAGTGTAAGATATGTGTTCTAGGATCACACACAAACACACACATGCATGCATGTACGTATGCACACACAGACAAAGAGACACAGACACAGACATGCACACATATACAAACACAGACATGCACATTTATACAGACTCACATACACAGACACATAAATGCACAGACACACACTGACAAACACATAAATATACAGACTCACAGTCAGATACACATACACATACATCCACACAGATACACAGACTCAGAAACAGCTACACAGATACAGACATATACAGATATACAGACTCATGCACAGACATACAGACACACAGACACAGATACACGTGTGTGCACCTGCACACACACATATATACACATACACTCATAAAGACCCAACAGACACAGACATATAGACACACACACATACAGATACACAGACTCTTTCACACACATACAGACTCACACAGACACATACACAGACACATACACAGACATATATACACACCACACACACCACCAATACAATACATTAATGACACACAGAGATACACAGACAAAAAGGCACACACACACACACACACACACACCACCACCACCACCACCACCACCATCACCACCACCACCACCGTCACCATGTTAAGATACTGCCTGAAGAAGTAACATTTTCTCTTTCCTTAGAAGATGATAAATGGGCCTTCTTCTCTCCAGTGAGTTCCTAAGCTGGGAGCAGTCAGCCGGGAGGCACAGGCCCCACGAGTTGCAGGGGAGCCGCAGGGCAGCAGGGACAGGATCCTCTCAGCTTCCAAGTGACAGAGGTGGATCAGCAACCTTAGCTGCCCCTTCCCTGCAAGTGGAGGGCCTGCCTCCAGGGACTGCCTTGACCTGGAGTCTCTGGTGAGAGCCGCCATCTTCTCTCCGGTGAGTTCCTAAGCCGGGAGCAGCC
>NW_022196898.1:29194903-29202314 GCF_008632895.1 Mastomys coucha
GGAGGAGAGGAGCTCGGCCCCGTGAAAGTTCTGTGCCCCAGTGTAGGGGAATGCCAGGGCCAGAAAGTAGGGGGGGTGGCAGGCTTGGGGAAGCGGGAGGCAACAGGGGTTTGTTTTGGTTGTTTTTGTTTTTTCTTTGTTTTTTGGAGGGGAATCTGGGAATAGAGAAATTTACATGTAAATAAAGAAAATATCTAAAAGAAAACAAAACAAAACAAAAAAAGAAGTGTGAACAGTGTATGTTCTCAAATAAGAACGGTTATGCAGCACAAGCACATGCTTGACCAAGTACCATAGCCTTTGAGATAGGTTCTCTGTAAAAAAAAAAAAAAGAAAAAAGAAAATGATAAATGCAGCCATGGAAAGGTGTTGGTCTGCTCAGGAGAAAAGTGAACACTATGTCAGTTTTGGCGCTAACTCAAGGGAAGGAGAGCTACTGAGACATGGGTGAACTGTCCTGCTAGACTCAGTACCTTTCTACTTCTCCCAGTCTCTCATTTTCCAGTGGTCTCTTTCTTTTTCAGACTCAAGTATTGGCAATACTCCATTCTACCAAAAAATCCCATAAACTAATAGTAGATGGAAAGGCAATATGCATAATAGATGATGTATTTTCCACTCCAGAACCACACAAAAGCTCTTCTGTAGTTATTTGTACAAAGATAAAGGTTTTTAAAAAACTTATAAATATTCTAGATTGTATTTCTTGTTAGAAACAGTGAATTTGGAGAAAAATAAGAAAAGGAAGTGTTTTAGATGAGCCTTATCCTGTGTTATGTTTTTGTTAACTATGGCATTGTAACTCAGACTGAATCTTTGCTTGTGTGAGCTCAGTTTTCACACTTATGGTATACTTTCATACTAATTTGTGATTGTAATGGTTTTAAATCCCCAGGAAGAAATTAAACAATTACTTTTGATAATCAATTATAGTTTTCTAAAATATAGATTCATTTTTTTCTCAAAACAAAAAAATAATAAGACAAAAATAAAATTACAAATTAGACTACTCTAAAATGTAATTTACTATTAATTCAGCAGGCTAGATCTAGGGAAAGGAAAAACAGAGTGATTATACTTTGGAAAAATAAGAAAAATATTACTTACCTATAATAGGCACTAAATTTATTTTATAGTTCCCATCAAATAAATCTCTATACAAATATCTTTAAAGAAAGATTGAGCTTGTTTAGGTTGATTGCTAGTTGTTTAAATGGTCAATTTGTGTGATTAAATAGTTTGTCTGATATGTTGTGACATCATCCACAGCACAAGGTTCTAAATACGTTTTGTTGGGCCCACTGACAATAAAGTTAATTGAAAATTTGGCAGGTATCCAGGTAAGCAATCATGGTTGCACACACTAAGCAGAGGAATGTACATGAACTACAATAAAACATAATTTTGCTGTTCACATCAAAACCAATGTATCTTTCTAAATGTGGAGTGAATATATTTGCAAATGTAAAATTATTTGACTTGGAGATCCATAATTATTTTGATTGTGATCTAGATAACAAATATTCCTGATTTTATAGGATATATTATTTTGGCTGATAACTACTCAATATTGTCCCTGCAGTCAAAAGCAGGTGTAGAGATTAGGCAAAAGAGTTTTGGCTATTTTAAAATACAGCTCTATTTTTCCTTTATGATAAAAAATTAAGCTTTATATCAAACAGTTTATTTTCTCAAACCCAACACAAAAATCTCAGCTGAGCCTGGGGTTTGACACTTTAGATTAAAGGTCATCCACAATGCAAATTTCAAAATGTACTAAAGTATGTTGTAAACCTTAAATTAAAATCATAATCATAATTTTTAAAAGAAGGGATCATCTACAATGAAATTGGTGCATATATATTTGCTTGTTTTCCTTGGTAACTTCTTTTCAATCTCTTTTAGGTATGTTGACATTTTAATTTATTCTATTTTCTTTATTTATTCAGTTTTTTAAACTGAAAATAGATTTCTCCCTCAATTCTTCTTAGATTCACCCCACATCTCTACCCACTCAAATCCGTGTCCATTCTTTCTCTCTCTCACTAGAAAACAAGGCATCTATGATGATGATGAGATATAAAATAAAGTAAAAAAAAAAATAAAACTGAATAGGACAAAATTAACAAGCAGGGAAAAAAAGTCACAGAAAAACCACAAAAGCACACAATTCACACACAGAAATCCCATAAAAACACAAAATTGAAAATCATGATATATAAGCTAAAGACCTATAAGATAAACACATACACACACACACACACACACACACACACACACACACAAATAAAATTCCAGAAAAAAAACACTTTGAGACAAAAACAAACAACAAAACAAAACAATCTCCAAAATTACATTTGAGTTCATCTTGTGTTGGCCATCTATTGTTGAGCATGAGATGGGCCATAGGTGTGGTTTGCATATCAAATAAGAATCTGTTGGTGAAAACTTATTTTTCCTTTGTGAACAGTTATCAATTGGAGACAGCGTCTGGGTTAGGGATGGGAACTCATGTCTAATTCTCCTCTCAGTGTTGGAACTCCATTTGGCTTAGACCTATGTAGGCCCTCTGCTTGCTGTTCCAGTCTCTGTGAGATGACACATGTAGACTAAACCTGTTTTGTCTACTAGACCTTGTTTCGTTGGTGTCTTCCATCCACATGGGCTCTCATACAATCTGCCTCCTCTTCTGCAGAGTTCCGTGAGCTCTGAGGGGAGGGATTTGAAAGAGACAACCCATTTAGAAATGAGTATTCCAAGGTCTCCTAATTCCAATTGTCCAGTTGTGGATCTTCTTATTTGTTTCTGTCTACTGCAGGAGGAAACTTCACTGATAATGGCGGAGCAAGGCACTGATGTTGTCAAAAGTCATTTTAGTGTTGCTTTTCTTTAGCAGAACAGTAGTATTTGGTTTTACCCTAGATGCATGGCATACCTAGTCTCAGATTCTTAACCACATGAACAGGGTCAGGTGTAGGTTCAGGTCTTAGGTCTATTCAGATAGTGCTTGGCTGCCCCCGCAACTTTTTTTTTTGCTACTATTGCAACAGTGTATTATGAAGTGCTTGTAGATAAATGGGTTGGTGTTATCATTCTCTTGTAATGAGCAGATATCTTCCAGTATCATAAAACCTAGTCAGTAGTAGTGAAGGCTCTCCATGAATAGCCATTCAGTTTCTCTATGTTCAATGAATTGTGTAAGTATTGCCTTCAGAAGAAGGCCCTTACCAGCAGTTAGCAGAGAGCAAATGGCAGCTGTAACAATAGCCTAGATTGTTTTAGGGTTTCCATGGGACCCCTTTGGAAAAGAACTTAATCAGAGCCATTCCTAGTACTGGACGTTTGATTTGGTTTGATTTGGTAGCAGAAGGTGTCCATTTGGTGCTTTCTCTCCTTCAGTATTTGGTGATTCCATTTACATTTCTTTTATATACGTATATATTTAACAATCTTCTACGGAAATAGGCTTTTCTATGCCCTTCTTCCCTCCCCCTCTCTGTTTGAGCCTCTAATTCCAGTCAACATTCTTCATTCACTCAAAACTATTCTATTCCCTCTTCCTAGGGAGACTATAAAGTGATGTTGGATTTTGTCAAAGGTCTTTTCTGCATCTAATGAGATGGCCATGTTAGTTTGTCTTTGCTATGATTAGTGATCAGTGTAGGAGAGCCCGGCCATCTGTGGGTCTGCCATAGCCACAGTTGTCTTTGCTGTGTTTATATGGAGGATTATATTTATCAATTTACATGCATTCAACTACCCTTGCATCTCTGGAATGATGTCTACTTGATGTAATCTTGTATTTAATTTACTAATATTTTATAAGAAATTTTGCATCTATATTAATAAGGAAAATTGGTCTATAATTCTCTTTCTTTGTTAGGTCTTTATCTAGTTTAGGTATCAAGGTAAATATGATCTCATGAAAAGAATCTGGCAACATTCTTTCCATTTCTATTTTGTGGAATAATTTTAAGGAGTATTGGCATTAAGATTTCTTTAAAGATATGGTAGAATTTATTGCTTAATCCATTTAGCATAGTGGTATGCAGGCAGACATTGTACTGAAGACATAACTGAGAGTTCTACATGTGGATCCACAGGCAGCAGGAAGATATTGAAAACATAGGGAAGGTACCACCAACAGTTGGCTGGGATCTCCTCCATTGATCACTAACTGAGAAAATGCCTTAAACCTGGATCTCCTGGAGGCATTTCCTCAACTGAGGCTACTTTCTCTCTGATGACTAGCTTGTGTCAGGTTGATACACACACACACACACACACACACACACACACACACACATACACACACACACATATGCACACACACACATACACACACACACACACACCCCTAGTAGAATGGATTTTTCTTTTGGTGAGCATGTGGAGTCTTCCCTATCTCTTCTGATTATTTTTTGTTTGAAGTTTAATTTTTGTCAAATATGAAAAATGACTACTCTTGCTTGTTTCTTGGGTCTACCTGCTCTGAATATGTTTTTCTGTTCTTTTACTCACTGGCATTGTCTTTCTTTGATAGGAAGATGTGTTTCTTTGACATGCAGAAAGATGTGTTGTGAGAGAGCTGGTATTGACCGGCATCACCATGTCCCAACGGGCTCTTATTATTCTCTCCCAGCTATTAAAAACATCTCACTCACATGCAACTCTTTACACACCCCCACAATCATTCATCTAAATAGCACCTAAGACCTGGTAAGTAAAGCATGACTCTTAAGACCTTAATATCCAATCAGATTTATATAATAATAAAAACACAATTTACAAGATGCAAATACAATAGTTTCTAAACCAAATAATAAAGACAATATTTTAACCCCATTAATCTATTTTGTAAAAACCTTTGCTTGGTTGTATAACCTCGTGGGGTCAGACTTGTGCTCATCGTCTGCCTCCATGATGATGACGACCCTCCTCCTGCTCCTCTGACCTTTTTTCTCCTCCAACTTTCACTCTACGTCTCTATTCCTGTCCAATTACAGGCCTGTCACTGCCTTAATGTGATTGGACAGAGAAAATGCTGTAGCAAAGATGGATTTTGTTCTCAAATTCAATCTGTTAGTCTGTTCCTTTAATTGGAGAATTGAGAGCAAGATGTTGAGAGGTTATTAATGAGCAGTATTTATTGATTCCTGTTACTTTGTTGTTATGGTGTAGGTTTTCCTCTTTTGATTTGCTGGTCTGAGGTTATTTATTTCTTGTGATTTCTTAAGTGCTATTTTAACTTCTTTAGATTAAAGTTTTTCTTTTAATCCCCTTTGTAGGGCTGGGTTTGTAGCCAGAGACTGCTTAAATTCAGTTTCATCATGGAATGACTTCTTTTCCCACCTATTGTGATTGAAAGTTTCCTTGAGGATGGTCCATACCTTAAATCCTGGCTCTCAGGAGGCAGAGGCAAGCCAGTTTGGTTTTGAGTGAGTTCCAGGACAGCTGGGGCTACACCCTGGAAAAGACAAGGACCAGAACAAAGCACAAGAAAAAATTAGAAAACCCAAGCCAATCAAAGAAAAAACTTTACTGGGTTTAGCAGTCTGGGGTTGCATCTGTGAGAATACAGAAAAAATTTCCAGGCCCTTCTGGTTTTTAGAGTCTCCACTGAGAAGTTGGCGGTTACTCTAATTGTTCTATCTTTATATGTTAGTCTTTTTCCTTGCAGTTTTTAATATTATTTCTTTGTTTTGTACATTTAGTGTTTTGACTATTGTGTGTTACGAGAAATTTCCTTTATGGTTTAGTCTGTTTGGTGTTCTGTGTGCTTCATATACCTTGATAGGAATCTCCTTTTGTAGATAGAATTTTTTTTCTCTGATTTCATTGAAAATATTTTCTGTTCCTGTGATCTGGTTTCTTCTCTTTCCTCTACTCCTATTATTTACATATTTTGTCTTTTCATTGTGTCCTAAATTTCCTGGATGTTTTGTGATTGAATTTGTTTTTTACATTTAGCATTTTTGGTATCTATTCCTTCTATCTTGTCTTCAATGCCAAAGATTTTCTCTCATTGTCTTAGTTAGGGATTTATTATTATAACTAGATACCAATATCAAGGCAACTCTTAATGAAGGAAAACATTCAATTGCGGCTTGCTAATGAATTCAGTGGTATAGTTCATTGTCCTTCTGTGGGGAAAAGGGAAACTTGGTGGTGTGTAGGCAGAGATGTTACTAGAGATGTAGCTGTGAGTTCTACTCCTGGTTCCACAGTTAGCAGGAAGAGAGAGTGACACTGGGTCAGGCTTGAGCAGTTGAAACCTCAAAGCCATGGGTATTTTGATCCCCCTTCTAAGAAGGACCCACACTTTGGTCTTCTTTCTTCTTGAGTTTCATGTGGTCTGTGAATTATATCTTAGGTATTCTGAACTTCTGGGCTAATATCAACTTATCGATGAGTGCATGCCATGTGTGTTCTTTTGTGATTGGGTTACCTCACTCAGGATGGTATTTTCTAGTTCTATTCATTTGTCTAAGAACTTTATGAATTCATTGTTTTTAATAGCTGAGTAGTACTTCATTGTATAAATGTACCACATTTTCTGTATCCATTCCTCTGTTGAAGGACATCTGGGTTCTTTCCAGCTTCTGGCTATTATAAATAAGGCTGCTATGAACATAGTGGAGCATGTGTCCTTATTACATGTTGGAGCATCTTTTGGTTATATGTCCAGAAGTGGTATAGCTGGGTCCTCAGGTAGTACTATGTCCAATTTTCTGAGGAACCACCAAACTGATTTCCAGAGTGGTTGTACCAGCTTGCAATCCCACCAGTAATGGATGAGTGTTCCTCTTTCTCCACATCCTCGCCAGCATTTGCTGTCACCTTAGTTTTTGGTCTTAGCCATTGTGACTGGTGTGAGTTGGAATCTCAGGGTTGTTTTGATTTGCATTTCCCTGATGACTAAGGATGTTGAACATTTCTTTAGGTGCTTCTCAGCCATTCAGAATTCCTCAGTTAAGAATACTTTGTTTAGCTCTGTAATCCATTTTTTAATAGTATTATTTGATTCTGAAGGAACAAAAATATGAACCAACTAGTACCCCCAAACTCCCAGGGTCTAAGCCACCAACCAAAGAGCACACATGGAGGGACCCATGGCTCCAGCTTTCTATGTAACAAAGGATGGCCTTGTGGGACATCAATGGGAGGAGAGAGCTTTGGTCCTGTGAAGGCTTGATGCCCAGTGTAGGGGAATACCAGGACAGGGAAGCAGGAGCTGGTGGGTTAGTGAGCAGGGAGGGGGGGATGGGATTGAGAGGTTTTCAGAGGGGATAAAATTTGCAATTTAAATGAAGAAAACATCTAATTAAAAAAATAAAGAAAAAAAACCCTTAAAGCCCACTCCCAATGACACACTTCGTCCAGCAAGGCTCCACTTCTTTTTTTTTTTTTT
>NW_022196898.1:29202948-29245565 GCF_008632895.1 Mastomys coucha
ACATGGTGGAGCATGTGTCCTTGTTACATGTTGCAGTATTTTTTTGGTATATGCCCAGGAGTGGTATAAGGCTCCACTTCTTGATAGTACTACTTTCTATCAGCTCATGGAAGTCATTTTCATTCAAACCACCACACTCATCATTTACTTCACTGATGAGGCATATCTCTGAAGTTTTGATTGACTTCCTAAATTTTTCATTTCCAATTTTCCCTTGGTTTGGGTTTTCTTTAGTGCTTCTATTTCTGCTTTTATGTCCAGAATTGCTTTCATCATTTCATTCCAATGGGTTCGTGTTTTCACATGCTTCATTAATAGACCTCTTAATATCTTCTTGAAGGTTCTTGAACATTGTCTTAATTAGGGTTCACATTGTTGGGATGAAACATGACCAAAGAAACTCGGGGAGGAAAGGATCTATTGGGCTTACCCTTCCATACCGTAGTCCATCATTGAAGGTAGTTAGGACAGGAACTCAAATAGGACAGAAATCTGAAGGCAGGAGATGATGCAGAGGCAATGGAGGAACATTGCTTACTTGCTTGTTCCCATGGCTTACTCATCCTGTTTTCTTGTAGAACCAGCACAGAATTGGCACCAGCCACTATGGAAAATTGCTAATTAAGAAAATGCCTATAGGCTCATGTACAGTTCAGTCTTATGGAAGAATTTTTAAAATAGAGGTTACCTCCTCTCAGATGACTTTTACTTGTGTCAAGTTGACATAAAACTACCAAGCACAAGCTACTTTAAAGTCCTTGTTTTGCATTTCAGCTATATTGCCTTTCTCAGGATGCACTATAGGGTGTCTGGGTTCTGGTGGAAGCATTTTTATGCAGATGTCTAGGCATTGGTATTTGAAATTATTATGCTTGTAGGTGTTTATATCTGGTCTAGTCTGTGTTGTGTGCATTTTTCTGTTCCTTGGTTTCTGTTGTATGCTCTGAATCTTAGGCCTTTGTCATAGCTGTGGGATGCCTGGAAGGGAGAACATCTGAGTCTCAGACTTGTATGGTTCCTAAGTGTCCAGGGTAGAATGTGTTTCCATGTTTTGAAACCTGACAAAGGTGGTATGCTAGAAGGAGGGTCCTGAGAGGGTCCACAGGACAGAGGAAAGCTGGATCTGCCATGAGGTTTGATGCAGTCTTCAGGGAGTTGAGTCAGAGGGAGGATAGTTCCCCTAGAAGTAGTCTTTACAGGGCCGAGATGGAGACTGGGAATGGAAATAAGGGATAGGAAGAGAGCGAAGATTGTCTACTTGTGACAAAAATATTTTTGTCATCTTCCCCCTAACCAAAAAGAAATGGGAAAATAATACATTAGTTTATAAATCACTCCAAGATGGGCAGCAGGTTGACTTGACTCATGTACCACATTGTAGAAATAATACAGGTTTTGTTATTAATATAATATGATTTTTTGAAATTTCTTGTCATCTTTACTTTCATTGTTTTCAATCATGTGATTGGATCTTATATCATGTGAGAGCCAAATACACTGCAGGGGTCCACTTGTTATATTTTACAATGTTTAAGTTGCTATAAATAAAGTAACTAAAAAGTGTCTCTTAGAGTACAAATTACTATCAATTTTTAAATCATGCACCTCTATCACAATGGATTCTTCATGAAATCTTGTAGTGGTTCTTTGTTACTATTATACAATTTCAATTTTTATTATTCAGTTTTTATCAATGATACATCTTACCTCATTTTCTTGCTTATATACTTTAGAAACCAGTTGATGTAAAAATTAAAAATAACACCTCATCAGATTTCCTTTCCATATAAAAACATTATTTGATTTCTTTATCATTTCTCAGAGCACTGATTTTTGAATTAGGTGAGGCCCTGACTGACTTGGCTCATTTGGATATATGGAAATTTTAGTTTTAAAGAGAAATGAGGAGGTATACTAATCAATGGTATAGACATGAGAGATCAGCTCTTGTACTGAAACTTAAGAAAAAATGCAGTTGATTTACCTAAGTATAAAAACCCCATAGATTATGATTAACATATTTAAATTTTTTTTTTTTTTTACATTTTGTGACCATTTCTAAGAGACAATACAAACAGCTCTTAATCATGGAATTATGCATTAACACATGGTTGCATATAAGGATGAGACAAACTCATTGCTGGGAAATCAAAAGTGAGACTTTCAAGACTTTATTGCTTAGGATAGTTTATTGGTGATGTTGTGAAGTTTAATATTGCGAATAAAAGCTTCTGTGGACAGGATAGCAGTTATTACTCAGGTGATGCCTTTGTTCACCCACGCAAATGACTGTGGGAGAAGAATTCTCCTCCAAGCAGGATGAACATGATTCAGATGGAATCTAACCTTGATAAGGTTTCAAACTAAGAACTTGTGATTTCTGTAGATTTCCACACGCTGAGAAATCCATTTAGGCTTTTTGTCCCTGCATGAGGTTTTAAGTTGTAAAAATTTGATGTACATACTACTTCAGATTATTTTAGCTCAGCTATGGAAGTAAAATTTTAATCTTTTTTAGTTCTAAATAATTAAAACCGATAAAATACTTTTATGTATGGCTGGTATCAGGAAGCAATATTCTCTTTAATTAAGTGAGCCAATGAAACCATATTATTCCATATCATTAAAACAACTTTAGACATGGTCAATTTTACACCAGAGCATATGCTTATAGAAAAAATTAATAAAACCATACTAGCCCAGCTTGATATGCTATAGATTGAGCTGTGATCTCTCCATTCTCCAGATTTGCATGGGGTAGCCTGACTGTGGTAAGTAGTTTTTGGAGGTCGAGTCTTTGTGTTATAATTAGATTACATCATGAGGATGGGGCCCCCAAAAAGGAGATACCAGAGCCTCTGCACACACCAGAACACATAAACACATCCATAGTACTTAGCTTTAGTGTGCTGGGTCAGTTCAAATGATTATTTTTCTACTATTGCTACAAAGTCATGTGCTCACTTAGATATTGAGACATATGAACCAGCATTAGTAATTAAGTTAGAATTGCTATTTAGGTTTTATAACTTTAAAAGTTTTCTAGTTGGAAACTGTAGGTGTGAACCCAATTTTAAATTGAAACTGAAAACACAGAATCCAAGAAAGAAGTTCATGCTATGGTTTTCGAGCAATAAAGAAAGAAAAGAAAGAGCTGGAAGAGGCTATGTTGCATTATTTCATAGCGAGTAACATTTGCAATCTATTGTGGTAGAGCAAACTGAAAAGATCTTTGCTGTCTCAAAATAATAGTTCTAAGGAATTAAGTGGAGAATGTATTTTTACAAATATACAGTAATTTTGCTAATATAATCTTTCAACAGTCAAAATGACTGAGATCAGCTAATAGGAATCATCACTAAATGTTTTATAAAATGTTTTTAAAAATATTAATGAGTTTGAGCATGGTGGCCCATGTTTGTAATCTTAGCACCTGGGAGGGAGAGGCAGAAAAAAAATCTCTGTGAGTTTGAAGCCAGCCTAGTCTAGTCTGTAATAGTAAATTCTCAGCCAACCAGAACTTTATAGTGTGATCCTGTCTCAAAAAAGTTTTTTTTTTTGACTGAGCTTAACTCTGGTTTGTTTTAAAATGGCCTATGCCCTTGCATACAAAGTGTCCTTTATGCAGAGAGGTGAATCTGTTGGAAAAAAATGTAGAAAAGCTAAAAGTATTTTTATAAACTCTTTGATATTTTTTAGTTCTCGAAAAACTTGTATTTAGAACACAAATGTGACACTGAATACCCATTTATTTCAAGATTCAGGTATAATAAATATATTCATGAGAATATATTTATTTATTTTATGTGTTGTGGATGTTGTGTTGGTGTTTATGTTTATGCACTACATGGGTGTGGTGCCTGAAGAGGCCAGAAGAGCATCCTCTAGATCTAGAGTTCCAGACAATAGTTACTGCATGATTTCTTGGAACTGAGCCTCAATCTTCTGCAAGGAGAAGTGTTCTTGACAGCTGAATCGGTTCTTCATATTTTTTCATACATTTTCAATTGGTTATATGATTTAAGGAGGTATGAGACAATAAATGTCCAGGACACATTTTATACCAAAAAAAAATCCATGTTAACTAACTTGTGACCTAAAATATTAAGTTTGGGCATACATATTTTACTATCTTAGGCATGGACCAAACATGAAATTCAAAGGTTAAGGAGATGCTCAGTTGGTGAAATGCTTGTTGTGCAAGCATTCGAACCTGATTTAGATCCTCAGCACTCACATAAGAAGCTGGGCTTGGAGGGGCATGCTACAACCGTAGTAATGGAAAGTGCAGACAGGAGGACTCTAGGGCTTCCTGACCAGCCAGTTTAGACAAGTGCAGAACTCCAAGTTCAGTGAGTTGCCGCCGTGTGCTAAAAAAATAAGGTGACAGGTAATTGACGAACACACCTGGCATTAACCTGTGTCCTCTACAAATGCTCATGTGTGCACTCAAATCTGCACGTATCTGTCCTCACACATTCCTGTATACAATTTAGAGCTGTTAAAATAGCCACTGCATATTGAATGAAGAAATAGAAGACAAGAAATATCACAGTCTTACATTGTTCTTAACAATTATTGGTTAAATCATAGAAGCATTTTATAGAGGGTTATTATATTATTAATCTAAACCATAAATGAAAGGAATGTTTGACTAATGTTTTTGACTAATAATCAAAGGCAAAATGAGCATGAGCTTAATTAACTTTACCAACATACATTGCATACATATAAATGATTTAAACATCAAAGGAATAAAAATAATTTTTGAAGCTCAGTGAGCAAGTATGAAATTCCAGTTAAGAGAAAAACTTTCTGCAGCATAATTCAATTATCACCATGCTACATCCATTCTAAGGATGAATCAGCATGCAGAGTGGTTGCATTGGGAGGGATAGTATTATGGAATTTTACAAGTACTACACAAATCCTTGAAGGAAATCTTTCCCTAATAGTATTTTAGGGATTGATTGCTTTTCATTTCATGCAATTATACTTTGAATTCTATGTTAATAATACTGAAGTAACTCTCATTATTTAATTCAATTGAAAAGACTTGACTATATACATACACTGTAATATATGTATATTATATAACATATATTATGTGTATATATTTTGAAATGTTTTAACTTTGGTAAAACAAATTATTCTAAATGATATGACCTAATTTTGTTCATTCAGAGGCTAATTCTAAGGGGGAGATTACTTCTTTGTACTCCATTTAGATATTTGGAGAAGCCAAAACTAATAGGACCATCAGAAGTATAGAAAAAGTGCTAAAATAATTTTTTACCTTTATATACACTTGGAATGTGTTGGCAATCTGAATCAAGTCTTTAACTGTGTAAAGTAAATTAAAAACAGAGAATGAGGTTTCAGTTAAAAGTTAGCACTCAAATTGAAAGGTGCTGTAATTGTAAAATGAATATCACACTTTTTGGATACTTTGATGAATTATAGGATGCCAAATGTCTCACTAATAACTTTTATTGAAGTGATAACAATCTATCTAGAAGTATTAATTTAGATAAAATGTGAAAATTAGCCTCTCTTATTTTCCTTACATAATATGGCTTTCTTGCAGGTGTAACATTACAGAGGCATTCCTTTAGATTTCTATATAGCAGAACTGTTTTACAGTTAGCCACAATGCACAAATATATTATGGGAAAAAAACCCTAGGATTTCTGGGTCTCAGAACAGAATCCTGTTTGGTTTCTCTTTCAGGAAACGTTAAAAACTGTTCAAAGGCCACCAGTCAGAATGGCTAGGATAAAAAACTCAGGTGGCAGCAGATGCTGGTGAGGTTGTGCAGAACGAGGAACACTCCTTCTTTGCTGGTGGAATTGCAAGCTGGTACAACCACTCTGGAAATCAGTTTGGCAGTTCCTCCAGAAATTGGACCCAGCTATACCACTCCTGGGCATATACCTAGAAGATGCTCCAATATGTAATAAGGACACATGCTCCACCATGTTCATAGCAGCCTTATAGCCAGGAACTGGAAACAACCCAGATGTCCCTCAACAGAGGAATGGATACAGAAAATGTGGTACATCTACACAATGGAGTACAACTCAGCTATTAAAAACAATGAATTTATGAAATTCTTGGGGAAATGGATGGACCTGCAGAATATCATCCTGAGTGAGGTAACTCAATCACAATAGAATACACATGGTATGCATTCTCTGATAAGTGGATATTAGCCTAGAAGATAGGAATACACAAAGTACAATCCACAAACCATAAGAAACTCAAGAAGAAGGAAGACCAAAGTGATACTTCATTCCTTCTTAAAAGGGGGAACAAGCCAGGCTGTGGTGGCACATGCCTTTAATCCCAGCACTTGGGAGGCTGAGGCAGGCGAATTTATGAGTTCGAGGCTAGCCTGGTCTACAGAGTGAGTTTCAGGACAACCAGGGCTATACAGAGAAACCCTGTCTCACAAAACCAAAAAAAAAAAAAAAAAAAAAAAAAAAAAAAAAAAAAAAAAAAAAAAAAAAAAAAGGGGGAGTTACAAAATACCCATGGAAGGAGTTGTAGAGGCTAACTATGGAGCAGAGACTAAAGGAAGGACAAGTCAGAGACTGCTCCAACTGGGAATCCTTCCCATATTCAGTCATCAAATCTAGACACTATTGTGGATGCCAACAAGTGCTGGATGACAGGAGCCTGAGATAGCTGTCTCCTGAGAGGCTCTGACATTACCCGACTAATACAGAAGTAGAGGCTCACAGCCAACCATTGGACTGAGTACAAGGTCCCCAATGAAGGAGCTAGAGAAAGGACACAAGGAGCTGAAGGGTTTGCAGCCTCTTAGGAGGAACAACAATATGAACTAACCAGTACCCTCAGAGCTCCCAGAGACTAAATTCCAACCATGGGGGGACTCATAGCTCCAACAGCATGTGTATAGCAGAGGATGGCCAAGTTGATCATCAATGGGAGGAGAGGACCTTGGTCCTGTGAAGGTTCTATGCCCTAGTATAGGGGAATGCCAGGGCCAGTAAGCAGGAGGGGATGGGGTGGTGAGCAGGGGAGAAGGGAGGGAACAGGGGATTGTTTTAGTTTTAGTTTTTTCTTATTATTTTATTTTATTTTTATTTTTTTCTTTTGGAGGGGAACCTGGGAAAGGAGATATTGTAAATAAAGAAAACATCTAATAAAAAGTAAATAAAATAAAAAAAATCTATTCTCAAAAAAAAAACTGTTCAAAGGCAAGATCTGTGTTTCCATTTCTGTTTTCAGTTTCTAGCAAGTATTTTTAGGAAATTCAAATATTTAAATGAATGATGTGGACATTCAGAGGTTTGAGAAGTATACATAAATAAGGCTGTATATCTTCAACTCTTTTCTATTTATTGATATAAATATCTAGGGGAAATGTTTTGGCTATGTTGTCCCTATATCCCAGTTTGCTCGAGCCCTATTTGTTCACCCCTCCATTGAGAGGAGTCATGTCTCTTGCCCTTATAGGTTTAGAGAATGTGTGCTGAGTGTGTGACAAGCAGCACTGGATAAATGGTATAGATGGGTGACTGCCAGTCACATGAACTTACTGCACACTGCACAGGGGATCAAGGTGCTGCACATAGGAACAATGTGAACAACCAAGGGCATTGGACGAAGTTGTTACCAGTGAAGACATGATCGGGTCATCTCAATACTTGTTAAGGTTTCCAGGGAACTGAAACTCAGTGCTCAGTCATGAGCAGAAGTGAGTCTTGTCTCACAAACAGGGCATATATACGTGAGCAGAATACAAAACAAAATTTCAGTTAGGCCATTTTTTTAATGATGTCATAACCGCACTTAATATTAAATGTTAATTTAGGATAATGTACAATAATTCCTTCCCATGATGAATATTCCAGTTGTGTTTTGAAAATCCCATGGTTATGTCTAGGACTCATAAACTTTGATGACTTCCTCTTGCTAAAGGAATGTCTATACTTCTCTGATCTGTGAGGCGAGCACACAGGTGTACACAGGGTTTGCAACATTAATGCTCTTATAGTTAATAGACAAGAAATATAGCAAATTGAATATTCTCCTCTGACATTTTTGCCTTCTTAGGTTCATTCTTTTTCTTCCTAGCTCAAACCATTTCTCTCCTGTTAGACACTGAGCAGAAAAACAAAGACAAATTCTCTCTAACAATAACACTGCTAATAAAACTCTCTTGTACTTCATAGTGCATTGAGATTTAGGAGATCACCTGGATGCTCAACTCTCAGACTTTGAAACAGAGCTGTGGGTGAGTCTCCAAAGGAGATCAGAGGCAGGTGCAATGGATATATTTCTGGGGGGAGGTGCATTTGAGGAGACTAGACTCACATTTCTTCACAGTAGATCACATTCCAAACCTCCCATTAGGAAATCATGACAGGTTTAAGCCATGTGGAAACAAATATAATATGATCTGCAGGGGATGTGTCAACAGATTCCTTTAGAAAGGTCTGCAGTGGTAGCTGTCAAGAAGTGAAAATCATGAACTGTGGTATCAGAAAGGAGTATAAAGTTTCACAGTGAGGAAATAGCTCAGTCATGATAGAGTAATACTTGGTATATCCAGACTCTGGGCTCATCCCCCATGGACATAAGGAAGAAGGAAAGGAGCAAAGAAAGGAGGAAGGGAGGGAGGAAGGAAAGAAAGGAGGGACAGAGAGTGGGAAGTAGGGATGGATAAAAGTTTCTTTGTGGGGTCACTAAAACATATAGTGTATTTTAATTTAATTGTGAACTGTCCACTCTGATAGGTGACTTGAGTTTAGTGACTACATCTTTTAAAGAGGCATTTAGGTAGAATCTATATTTTTGGTTGTTGGCAAACACCTAGAAATAGAAGAATGACTAAATTTTTATTAGCATTTTAGCCACAAGAAGGAATTAAGCCTTGGTCATCTAGAACACACTTGACAAATCCTCACTTGTGGGCAAATGCAATTTTCTAGGGAGTCACACACCTGGTTGCCTGAACTATGAGATAATGGTGTGATGTAGTAGCTTAGCATCTTGTAAGAAAGTATGTGGGAGGGGCTAGGAGGCCTTTTCAATTTAAGAAGAGTTCATTTGTTTAAAGAAGATGTGGTCTGGGAAGAAAAGGTCCATTTTAAAAAGGTAAAGAAAAGGAGCTTTGAGCCAAACAATGGAAAGTTGGAACTGGAAGAGACCACCTCTAGTAGATAGACATGGCCCCCATTCGAGGCAGGAGGCCATCCACCCATCATCAAAAATTTTAATCCAGAATTGTTCCTGTCTAAAGGAAATGCAGGGACAAGAATAGAGCAGTGACTGAAAGAAAGGTCGTCCAGTGACAGTTCAACTTGGAATCCATCCCATTATCAAGCACCAAATCCTGCCACTATTGCTGAGGCTATGTTGCGCTTGCAGACAGGAGCCTAACATGGCTGTCCTCTGAGAGGCTCTGTGAGTTGTCTCCAGCAACTGACAGACAAATGCAGATACTTACAGCCAACCAGTGGGTTGAGATCGGGGACTGCAATGGAAGCATCAGAGGAAGGACTGAAAGAGCTTAGGGGGATTGTAACCTCATAGGAAGAACAACAGTTTCAACTAACCCAGATCCCTCAGAGCTTCCAGAGACTAAGCCAGAAAACAAGAAGCATACATGGGCTGATCTGAGGCTCCTGGCACATGTGTAGCAGAGGACTGCCTTGTATGGCCTCAATGAGAGAGGACATGATTAACCCTGTGGAAACTTGATGCCCCACGGAAGAGGGATAGTGGTGGGGGTGGGCGGGCGGGTGGGGAAGCACCCTCTCAGAGGCAGGGGGGATGGGGT
Source organism: Mastomys coucha (assembly GCF_008632895.1). NCBI lineage: Eukaryota > Metazoa > Chordata > Mammalia > Rodentia > Muridae > Mastomys > Mastomys coucha. The sequence goes on from NW_022196898.1 coordinate 29,212,760, forward strand.
AAAGAACTAAGGGGGGGGAAAGGAAGAGGGGACAACTTTTGGAATGTGAATAAATAATTTAATAAAATAAAAAAGGAGCATTGGAATAAGTTTGGAGAGAAAAACCAAGAGTTCTTTTGAGACATTTAGTTAATTCACGTTAAATATGAGAATACCATTATGCATACTGGATATATTCACTTAATTTGATCTCTGGTGCAAGTAGCATTATTTTCTGTATTTCCCAGACAAAGAACTATAGTTAGTGTGAGGCTGAGAAGAAGGTCCACAGCAGTCTCGAGGGTCATGTGCTTATGAGGTGGGGGGGGCAAGTTTTCTGTATCAGTGAGAGAAGATTAATTTCCTGATTTAAGCACACCTAAAAGTAACTTGTACTTCAGACACCATACTGGATTCTATTATTAGAAATTTCTCTTTGAAATATATGTACCAACTGTTATTATTAATAGATGTGTATAAAATTTACTCATCTTATTTATCTTTTTAATTAATCTATTTAAAATTCACACAAAATATTTCTATTTTCCCACATGCAAGATCCAAGTCACCTCCCTACTCACCTAACCTCATTCTCTTTCTTTCTTAAACACACAGACAGACAAAACCAAACGGAAGAAATCCATTAAAGCACATGGAGTCTGATTTGTATTGGCTAATTACTACTGATCATGTGACTAGCCCTGGAGTATGGTTGGCATACCCAGTGACACTCACAAATGAAGATACTCACAGTTTATGTTTTATTAATTCAAGTACCTCCATTCAGGTCATTAACTGTGAAGTTTAGAAACTTCAAAATAATGCTACTGCAGAACAGCAAGCTGCAGGCTTATTAGCAAATTAACTTACAGATATGTGGTTGAGGGTACTTCAGTTTCTAGACTGAAGCCAATAACCGCAGATCTGTTCAATTTTGAAAATTCTAATTCAGTTATTTACTTATTTTTGTTTTAGCTTTACTTACTTTGAGATTATAATACATAGAATTTTCTTATTTTTCTTATGCTTCGAACTCAAAGCACAACTTGCTTTTCTTAAGGGTAGACATATGTTGCAGGAATTATAAAAAATGAATCCATCCTGCAAACTCCCTTTCCCACTGGGCCACATTTTTTGAGCTGATACCATTCGGTCTCAATACTAAACTCTAGCAGGTTTTTGTTATTTCCTCCCAGCAAGCTATATCTTGCTTGCATGCAACTCTTTACACACTTCCACAATCATTCATCTAAATAGCGCCTATTACCTGGTAAGTAAAGCATGACTCTTAAGGCCTTAATATCCAATCAGATTTATATAATAATAAAATCACAATTTACAAGATACCACTACAATAATTTTAGAATCATATAATAAAGACAATATTCTAACCCAGTTAATCTATTTTGTAAGAAACTGCTTGGTTGTATAACCTCGTGGGGTCTGGTTCATCCTCATCGTCTGTCTCCATGATAACATCTCCTCCTGCTCCTGACCCATCTCCTCTTGCTCCTGACCCTTCTCCTCCTCCTCTCCTGACCTTTTTCCTCCTCCATCTCTAGCTCCTTCTCTCTATTCTTGTCCAACCACAGGCCTGTCACTGCCTCAATGTGACTGGACAGAAAAAATGCTACAGCAGACATACATCCTTTTCTTGATGTGAACACACTTGGTGCATCTTCATGATGATGAGAGTGGTCCAAAATGTTCAAAGTATGGTTACATTGGCCAGCTGTCAACCACATCACGGCATTAATAGAAATTAGTAATGCAATAACTTAAAAGGCCATTACAATACTTTTGCTGCAAGCAGGTAACCAAATTACAGGGAGAGATAGAGGAAAACACTATTTAAGAAGTGAGAGGAAGGGAGTTGGAGAGATGGCTTAGTGGTTAAGAGCACTGACTGCTCTTCCAGAAGTCCTGAGTTCAATTCCCAGCATCTACACCAGGCTTGAGAGAAGTCGAGCCAGTATTTCTGGCTTCCCAGAAATATGTTATTTACAATCTCTGGAAATTTTTTCTATATCCCACTGTGCCTTTAAAACAGGGGTTGAAGACTGATTTATAGTTAAGTTTGTGACTTCTCAGAGCCTTTAGACAAAGAGTGAACTGTTAGTTGGGTTGAGAAGGTTTTGTCAACCTGTACAATGACAGAACTAAGCCAGTGCTTTTTTTGCACTATCCCATCTGTGCACTTCTATGAAGAGCTTTGAAAGGCTGGACAAAATAATAATATTTTATGACCTGTCAGATGGGAACTTATTGGAAAACTCATAAGAAGATTTTCAAAACACTTTGCACTCTACACGTGAGAGTCAGTTGGTGTCTCTGAGGATAGGAAAATAAATCAAGCGGATACAGGAAATAGGAATGGAATTAAGTTCACTTGGTATTCTTTGATCTTCTCAGAATGATTTATCATTGCTTTGCGTTTTAATGTAGGGATTTGGAGAGAACATGGACAGGGAATGAGATATTTTAAAAATCTCATTTAGGACCAACATATTTGAATCAATCATACATGATAAAATACAACTTTATATAGATGCTATTTCTTCTTACTGATTGGCTGCTACAGTGTCCTCAGAAATATTCCCAATAAACTCCACATGAGAAAGGAGACATTTTAGATACCTCTCTAATCAACTCATTTGTTGGTTGTCAATAAAGGAAAAGAAAAATGTAAGCATCTTAAATTTTTTCATTTCAGCATTAGATTGTATGTTCTTTCCTTGAATAAAATTTTTTTCATAGTTCTTATTTTCTCAGAAATATATCTTTTCAGGAATTTAAAACAGAAATTTGAACCTGACAACTTTTAAACTTAGCAGGAGACAACTTACTGACAAGATTATATTGTTTGAATTTTTACACAAATTAAATAAATTAATTGACTTTAAAATCATAATATAAAGAGAAAACTTTCTTCTCAAAACATACCTCACTCTATCTGTCAAATGCAGGAAACCCCCATTAAGAGAGTAGGAAGCGTCTGGGACTTTCTTGCCTCCCAATGTCCTCTTAAAAGAGATGCTTCTGTTTCTATTGTCATGGTGGCCACCTAGACCTGCTTTCCAGAACTCGCTCACTTCTCACATTCTCTTCCACCTACTCAGCCACTCTGACCATCTGTCTCTTCTGCCTATTGTTTCCCTTACTTGTTTCCCTTGCTGTAGACACCGGTTCTAATCTCAACAGTGTGTGGAGTCTGTGCTCTGCTTACAGAGTTGTGCATGCTCTTTCTCAGTTCCTTCCCCACAGATCTACAGGTAACTAGGTGCAGTGTCTTAAATCGTGGAAAAATCAAATTGTTTTGCTCTCCTCTTGCAGCTATACAGCCTTTGAATATAAACCTCTGAAGCTTCCTCCCTCGTGTGCATGTGAGCTGTCAGGTGTTTATTGAGTTGTCACTTCATACTAAATTCCCTGGTTTCATTAAGTGAAGAAACACTTCCAAGTTGTGAATCTAAAGCTAAACTTCAACAAAAGCGAGAATAAAAATCTCAACCCTTAGAAATACAGAAAACAAATTACAGCAGCAAAGTTCATTAAAACCCAACCAAAATCAGGAGCTGCTGGGAGGATACATTGAAAAGGAAAAACCACCATAGCTCTCTACTGGAGTGTGGGGATTGGGACAAAGACAAAAGAAAAAAAAGAATGGCAAGCAGAATTTCGACCTTGTATTTGGTTGTATTTTCTATATGCATAACAGATTTTGGATATCTAAAGACAGATGAAACAAAGCACAGATTGCCTGGCAAGGCGCCACCTGGCCTTTCTTTGCATTGCTGCTTGTATCCAGTGCTATCCACTGTGTGCTGTTCAATGGTGGTGATGGGGATGCTACAGATATAGCAATGGCCCAAGAAGAAAGACACACTGCCCCACTATTTGTTGCTGCTGTCCAATATGAAACAGTTTTAGGTTACTGTGAGATGTGAAGATAATGAAGACACAGTCTACATTTACAGCTCTTGACAGCTGGAGTGAGAAGAGTGAAGCAAAATATTGTCGTGCCCTCCCTCCTCTATGCAGGTGATTCTAAATTTCTAGACTGTTTGAGATTAAAACTGTTGATCCACTCACCCAGCCAGCCTCAGCAAGGTACTGACACTTGTTTCTCCAATGTAAAACCGTGTCAAAGCAACAAATGTGGCCTGCCATATAGTTTTTTATCCACATCCTTGTAACACAACCTACTCATTCCTTTATATGTTATCTATTCCTTTTTTTTTAAAGGCACAATTGAACTGTTGCAGCTGAATTTGAATAGACCACAAAGGAAGAAATTCTCTTACCTTTTTCTTGAGTGAAAGTTTATCTCCATAGTGTGGCATCACTGGACAGTTGGTGTTATTAATCTGTTGGGCTTAGACCTTTCTTAGACTCCTACTATTCACAATTTGCATATGTCCTACATACATGAAAAAGGAAATAAAGCAACAAAGAACATAGGGAGAGAAAAAGGACTGGGGTGAGGGCACTCAGTAAAAGTGGATGATCTAGGAAAGGGATCTGAGTGGGTTTCCATGAAGGGTTGATTGAGGAAGGCCCTTCCTAATAATTCTAGGGAGCAGAGAGAGGTAAGGAGAAGCCCAACTGAATTGCAATTTAGGGTCTCAGTTCCCACTGCCTTGGCTACTGCATGCTGTGATAAATCTAAAGTGGCATCATTGAGGTTGCTGTGACAGGCAAGATATTATCACTAGGCTCAGTCTTGCTAATTCCTTCCAGTGTTGGCTGTGTTCTTGCAGTAACATATGATCTTCACACTTCATATCCACTTGGTGGGGGGTATCCTCATATGTTATTTTTATGCCATTTTTATAGCATTTCTCCTGTCAAGAACACATTTGACTAGCCAAGCATTCTTGAGGCAACATTTTTCTTCATCCTGCATATTAGGTATCAGGCTGTGCTGGTTAACCCTCATTGTTGACTTGATTGGGTTTAAACTCAGCATGGAAACATACCTATAGGCGTGTCTATGACAGTTTTCAGAGAGGCCTACCTGAAGGAGGACCACCCTAAATGTAGGCAGTACCATTGATGTGTTGGTGCATAACTGAATTAAAAGAAAAATTGAGCTAAGAACCAACATTTATCTGTCTTTATTTCCAGTGTGCAGACAAAAGTGACCATAAGCTTTACTGGCCTGTTGCCTTGTCTCTCTCCTTTAGTGGGCTGGATCTTCAAACTGTGTACCAAAGTGTCCCTTTACTTTATATCACTATCTTATTTAGGGTTTTATTGCTGTGAAGAGATACCATGACCATGCAACTTTTATAAGGGAAAATATTTAACTAGGGCTGGCTTACAGTTCAGAGGCTTAGTCCATTACGGCAGGAAGCATGCTGGTATGTGGGCAGACGTTGCCCTGGAGAGGTACCTGAGTGTTCTATGTCTGGATCCACAGCAGCAGGAAGAGAAAGCAACACTGGGCCTGGCTTGGGCTTTTGAAACACCAAAGCCCACTCCAGTGACACACTTCCTCCAGCAAGGCCACACCTCCCAAGTAGTGCTACTCCCTATGAGTCTGTGGGGGGAATGTTCATTCAAAATACCACAGTCACTTTCCCCCCTCTTAAAAACAATAAAAGTAACTGATAGGTGAAATGAAAAAAAAATTCTGTGTTTGAGAGAAATTCTCTTTACTGTTGTTGCTCAGGGTTATGGGATAGGCAGGAGACCAAGGAGCACCCACAGGCCAGTTTTGATTTGTCTTCAAAAGCCAAGCGAATCAGCCTTTAATTAAGCTCATGCATTCCGGTTCATTGTAGAGATTATAACATGACCATACTGTGCGCTGATGGCAGGAGAAGCATGGGTGGCTGATGAAAGGGACCTGTTACTATCTTATCTGGTCATTTCACTTTTTTTTTTTGGCGGTGGGGGGACTCGTATTTTGTATCTGGGCCCAGGTTTAAAACTCCTATTCTATGGATTGTGTGTGCTCTTCATACTTTATTGGTTTGGCAGAGCTAAGCACTTAGGAAGGAGTTCTGCTGCTCACACTTCTGACATATTAAGGTCACATTTTTCATTTTCACCAAGATCTAGAGTTAGGCCAAGAGTTATCCTTTCACGATGATGGAAAATTCTCTGCTGTAGATGGCTTTCTCTTGCTAGTGAATCCTGGAATGTCTACATAATGATCATATCTTCAGGAATTTCCTGTAATCTCACCGGGTGTCTTCCCACTGTAGATAGCTGAAATACTATCTTCTGTCAGGTACTCTGGCTCAGTAGCCAAGCAGCTTCCATTATATTCTAGTGGGGCTACGGAGCTAATTTCTCCTCTGGAAAATCATTAAGATTTCTTCAGCCTGTTTGTGTCATGTTTTAATTTTAATTTTGGGTTGAGTATAACAGTCTGGGTTGGCAGTTGTAATCTTTCAGTAGAGGATTTTTGGCCTTTAAAAGTTTCCATCCAGCTGTGACTCAGATCAGCCTGTTTTAATTATATAGCAATAGGCCTACCTGCCTATGACGGCTTCCCATACAGTGAGCTAGAGCTGCCTGAACCTAATAACAATGAAGAAAATTCCCTTTTAGACATGACCACAGGTCAATTTGATAGGAGCATCTTTAGATGATCTTCCCATATTTTAAGTTAATAATAAAGATTAGTCAACACTTGGGTCTTTTGGTGTGAATTCTTAGATTCCAAAGTGAAATATTGGGCTATGTATCTTATGAATGTTTTAAGAGAAAGGAAACCAGGCTGGCAGGCAGGTGCTAGGGTGGAGTGTCCTAAAATATTCAGTCTAATGATTCAGGCCAAGACTCACCATGTGGAATATGTGTTATATGGATCGAGATGGAGTGATGTCATGGAGCGATATAACGTAGTGATGGCTGGGCTGAAGTTAGAGAGGAATGACATCAGAGGAACTATGTGGAATGGAATAAAAATAATTATGTGGGGTAGTCTGAGAACTTACCAAGAGTGAGAAAACTCACTGTATCCAGAAGTACTGCATGGAGTGGTGTTGCACAGAACAAGAGGCAGGTGGATTAGAATAAGGTCTCTATACTCCCTCCCCCTAAATTAAAGGTTGGGTGCGTAGTGATTTATCCTTTCTTCTATAGTAGGTGTCTGGACTCTAGGTCTCAGAACTCTTGACACTGAGAAGGTGGGTCATTCTGAGGCAGGATAAAAGTGTGGAGCTGTAGAAGGGAAAAGATTTTCTTACCCAGAAATCCAGGTGAAGCCACTTGCCAACAGAGAGACAATTTCAGCAGAGACCACAGATACTGAAGACCTTTCTTCCTTCCTAGATATTAACTTGCCATTTTCTAAGAATCTCCCCCACACAATAACATCTCTTTACTCAAAAAATGCATGGACTAAACTCCTTGTAAACTAATGGCTTCTGAGCTTATCTTCATGTTTGTAGCTAAAAAGAAAGGAGAACCTAGGGCCAGATCTGCTTTAGCTCGTCTTTAAAGATGCTCTTTCTTTTGTACCTAAAGCTTAAAGATGACTTTAGAGTACACAAAGAACACAAACACCCAGGTTCCAGTAGTCTATAAAGCTGGAGGAGAGGCATGAGAAAAGGATTTACTCTACCAGGGCCCATGTATTATCCTTTTCCAACATTTTAGTTGTCACTGGCTTGCTCCCTGCAACTGCTGCCCTGTCATGTAGATGCCAGTGACTGATGAGGTCCTCTAGAAGTGACAAGCATTTCTAGTTCTTGTTGTACTTCTTCAACATGTGCTGAATGTGCCTAAGAAGCTGACCTCCCATCATGCTCTACGGTGCTACTGGTTTCTTCTTGAACTATGACTCTAACTAAGCATGCTCAGGAGAATGTATATTAAATCATGTATAGGAATGTCACCCTCATGGAAATGTAGGTAGGCTTCTCTAATAAATTCCTTACCCTTTATTTGGCTTTGAAAGTGATGCCCTTGCTCTCTTTGCCTGTTTCAGGTAATAAATATTTCTCTACTATTTTATGTCTTCGCAGTGTTTATTTTTGCTTTGCACTCACCAGGATATGAGTTCATTTTGGAGCCTATTTGGTTATACCATCAAATTACAATTCTATCCAAGACATCTCTTGGGCCACCCTATAATCTCACTTAGTCAAAGACAGAGAAAAAACTGGAAAACAAAAGGGTCCTTAGCAATATTTTGAGTTAGTCATAACTTCAGAGCCACTGAAATGACATATATAGATAATGTTAAAACAATTAGTTACAACCCCTTCTTTAGGGGCTCATACCCACACTTGAGTATGTCTTGCTTGCTCCTGCTCTGCCTTGGGAAGCACATGCCTACACTTGAGTTTGTCTTTTCTTCTCTTGGTTTACATTAAGAAACATATGCCCACACTATTGAAGCATCCTTAATAAAATTCCAACTCTGCTTTAAACAGGTTATGTCTGAAATTATTTTCTGTAATGCAAACACAAATGCAGGTTAGGAATGAGTTTAAGTCCCTAAAAGACTAAGGAAACTCCTTTTTCTTCATAGGATGGCAGTGTGGAACTCTGTCTCTGTCCCCTTGTGGCAGATATTTCCAACATCCTTTTAGTTCTTGGTTGCCAGAGTGTTTATCTTATTGTTTTCAGTTTTAGCTGTTTCTGCTAAAGGTGGGGACACCAACCCACCTTCAAACTTTTTGATGCCAAATTGTTCCTGTCTAAAAGAAAAGCAGAGACAAAACTGATGCAGGCACTGAATGACTGACCAGTAACTGGCCCAACTTGAGATCCATCCCATGGGTGGGCACCAAACCCTGACACTATTGCTGATGCTGTGTTGTGCTTCCAGACAGGTGCCTAGCATGATTGTCCTCTGAGAGGCTCTATCAGCAGCTGATTGAGACAGATGCAGACACTTTAAACCAAGTATTTGGCTGAAGTTAGGGCCCCTATGGAAGAGTTAGGGGAAGGCAACCCCATAGGAAGACCAACAGCATCAACTAAATCAGACTCCTGGGAGCTCCTAGAGACTAAGCCACTAACCAAAGAGCATACAGGAGCTGATCCGAGGCTCCTGTCACATATGTAGCAGGGGGCTGCTCTATCTTGCCTATGGGAGAGGATTCACCTAATCCTGTAGGGACTTGATGCCCCAGGTATGGGGCTACCTGGGGGGCCACCTTCTCAAAGGTAAAGGGGAGGGAGGATGGAGGGAGAAACTCTAAGAGGAGGGACCAGGAAGGGGCAACATTTGGGATGTAAATAAATAAAATAATTAAAATTAATAAACAACAACAATAACAACAACAAAACTCCAAAAGAATGGACCAAAGTATCTGTGTTGGATAGTTTTATGTCAACTTAAAACAGTTAAAGTTACTGAAAGGAGGAAACTTCAATTAAGAAAATGCCTCTGTAAGAGGGGGGGCTATAGGCATTTTCTTAATTAGTGATTTATGAGTGAAGGCTCAGTCCATTACAGGTGGTGCCATCCCTCAGCTGGTGGACCTTGATTCTATAATAAAGCAGACTAAGAAAGCCATGGGAAGCAAGCCAGTCAGTAACATCCATCTAGGGCCTATGGATTAGCTCTTGCTTCTAGGTTCCTGACTTGTTTGAATTCCTATTCTAATTTCCTTCAGTGATGAACTATGGATGTGGAAGGGTAAGCCAAATAAATCTTTTCTTCTTCAACTTGTTTTGGTCATGGTCTTTCATTATAGCAACAGAAATCCAAACTAAGACAGTAACAATGTGTAAATGAGTTTCAGAATATGGAAATATGTTCCAATGTACATATTTTAATTTTATGATTTATAAAATAAATGGGAAATATGTAAGAAACTATAAAATTATCTTTGTTCCTGTGCTTAAAATTTTCAATGGTTTAGTAGGATTCCATTAAAATAAAAGTTATTTTAACTGAAAGCTATTGAACTCAATCAGAACTGGAATTAGCAATAACATCTTTGAATCCTTTAGAAGTGAGCCTTTTCATGGGCTCCACATTTTAGAGGCCAATGATCACTTGCTCCACAAGATGAGGAGTCTTCATGACTTAGGAGGTTGTAGTCCCATGGGTTTAATCATCTTCTATCCCCTTAGACTATGCTTCAGGCTTGGAGTTTGGGAGAATGTCTCCTCAGAGATTCTAGAGCACACTTTCTGATCCTTTATTGACCTTTGCTCCTCCAAATTTGTGTTAACTTTGTCTATAAGATTAGGTACTTTATTTAATATAGAGTTGTTCTAGTCAGGAAAAATCTTAGGAATAGCATGGTGAAGCATCTGCTTTAGAGCATAGCATGATCATTGCATTACCTTCTTGGAGGGATAATTACCTTTGCCAGGTAGCCATGGAAACTAATTGAGGAAACCCAACATAAAGATAGTATGGTTATGATGTTGTTAAGATGAAAGATACAAGGAGCATTTCAGTGACATGACCAGGGATTCCAGGCATCACCCATCTCCTAAATCCAAGAGATCTTAGCAGATGTGCATAGAATCCATAGGAAGTGGAAGATTAATTGAAAATGGGGCTCCATGATGTAGTTACATGAGGTTCATGACAGGACAAGACCTAGGGGTGGTGCAGCTATTTCATCATTTTGCATACTTCTGTAAGTAACCCATCACTTATGCTCTGTGAGGAGTCTAATAAATTCATTGCTTCACCATATTGGACTTGGGTTACATCATTACTTTGATAAGCTGCCAGTGCCTTACCTGGGGTAAACAAATGTTTGTTGGTTGTGAATTCCCAGGAAAAGATAATACACCAAGGAGGTATTACAATTTTTATGTAGTTAAAGGGAGATAGAATCCATTTGTAAACTCATTACAGCATTTGAGTCTGAGAAGTTTCTGTTTTCTTGGCTTAGAGGCAGAATAGTATTCCAGACTCCTAGATGCTGCATGAGCATTCTCTGTTTTCCCAAAGAAATCAAACTACTGTTCTGACCCTGTCCCTATGATATAGTAATAGATAACATTAGAGCCAGTGTATGTGGATTGGTACAGATGATCTCATGAAAATTATATATAATTCATACAATATATGAATTACTTCATTCCAATTGTTTAGAGATATAAATACCAAAGTTTCATAATTATATGAATTATATGGGAATTTTTAAACATGGAAGACTACTATTTGTGTTTCTTTGAATAGTTCCCTTGCAGAAGCACACAGGAGAACATTAATAAATATACTTAAATGTTTATGATAATGTTGATTGAGGAAGATGTGCTCCAGTACTCTTTGCAATATTTTCCAAAAGGTGTAATTATAGCAGACAAAAAGCTCTATTTGAAAGACTGATGTATTCATTATAACTTGCCACAAAACTATGTAATTATTCTCACAGCTCTTAAATATAAGGATTTGTTCCCTTGAAGCCTAAAAGCCCATCTGTGTTCAAGCCTTATTTCCCTGATGTTAAATGCCATAGCATTCAATATTGGCATCTTTTAAACTGCACAAGCTATATTGAAATTATTCCAGCTTCCATTAGCTGTAAACTTAATACCACAGTTTATATTCCTGGTGTCTCACAGGCTGATGTTCCTCCCAATTCTCATAGGTACATAAAACAAGCTCACCTTCTCTTTTTTTTTCTGGGACTGCTTGTCTCCAATTAGTCTCACTTCCTAAAATGTCACTTCTGAGAAGACCTGTGGACCAATGGGAGAGAACTGTAATTGGAAGATAAACAACATCAAAACATGATGTGACAGCCATACTTTATTCAGTTTCTCCATGTCAGAACAATTTTTACTATTGGAGAAAAAACCTAAACTAAATCAAACCAAACAACTCTCAAAGCAACCGCAAAAACAGTTTTCCATGTCCATAGCCAGAGGATACAGATTCAGGTTGTCCAGAGTGGCATGTCTCACGGGAGAAGACACAAAACAGAAGGATGTCATAATCCAGTGCATTTATCCAATGTATTGGTGAGGACAGACAGATTATGGCAGGGTGGAGAAGTCTCTTCTATCAGCTTTAAATCTTACAACACTCTTACCTTTAGGACTGGGGAAGTCTTCTAAATTTAACAAAGCATTCCCAAAGCTTTATCCAGTGGCCTCAAATATTTTTGGTCATATGAAGAGATGTAGTAAATATCTATCAAAGGTGCTGATGATTTATCAGTAAGGTACAGTGAAGGCCATTGGTAACAAAATGGCTATATGGTGGTTCAAGTGTATGGCTTTATTACTTTTCTACTGCTGTGATAAAAATACTATGACCAAGATAATGTATAAAAGAAAGCATTTAATTTGGAGCTTAGAATTTAGATCTAGAGCCCACAATGATAGTGCAAAGTCATGATATTAAGAACAGGTCATGTTTTGATTGCCAATTTGGAGGCATTAAGAGAGACTAGAAATAATGGAAGTCTTTTGAAACCTCAAAGATCTCCTCGAGTAATAGACTCCATCAAGCTCCACCTCTCAACATTTTCCAAACAGTTCTACCATCTTGGGATGAACTATTCAAATATATCAGCACATGAGTCCCATACTCATTCAAACAACCAAAATGAGGAAAAGTGAGTTAGAATGATCATAACTCTGTCTTTAGTTTTCTTTATGCTATCTGTCTGTCTATCTATCTATCTATCTATCTATCTATCTATCTATCTATCCTAATTTCTCTATTATTTACCTATGTACCTTCATCATCATTATCATTTGTTATAACAACAATGACGAAGTCAACAACTATGACAACAACAACCAACAAAAAGAGATAGATTCACTGAGAAGGAAGCTAATGTCTTAGGGTTTTTATTGTTGTGAAGAAACACCATGACCTAGGCAATTCTTATAAAGGACAACATTTAGTTGAGGCTTCTTGACATTGGTTCTAATGCTTTGAATTAATCCTGCCCCCAAATCGGGAATCTGTGTACCCAAATGCTGAAGGTCCTTGTCCCCAATTGGTTTTTGATTTATCAATAAATTGCCAATGGCTAATGGTTGGGCAGATAGACTGAAGTGGGCCCTTTAGATTTGTTTGGGCTAGGAACTGGGAGAGAGGAACAGAATTGCCACAATTCGGAGGGAGATGGGCCAGATTTAGAGCTACAGAAGGAAAATCATCCAAAATATAGGTGAGAAGGAATGTAGCTTTCAGAAGGGCTGCCCAGAGTGTCTTGGGCAGCAAAGACTAGGGAATCACCCAGAAGAAGTCAAGGCAACAAAGATAAAATATAGAATTAGAGGGTGTTAATCTAGGAGTACTGGAGGAAAATGTGTGCTATCTGTGGGGAGGATTAGAACTGCCCAGCCTTTGAGCTAGTTAAAGTATATTTAAAATTAACTGGTGTGTGTGTGTGTGTGTGTGTGTGTGTATGTGTGTGTGTGTGTGTGTCTTTCATTTGCCTGGCTCTAGAGGTTTCAGAGGAGCAGAATTTTAATATGTGGCCAAGAGACTGTTTTTGTGATTTTTTTAGTGAAAAATATGGCTGCTTTTTGCCCTTGTCCAAAGAGTCTGCCTGAGGCTAAGGTGAAGAAAGTGAAATTAATTGCATTGACAAAGGAGGTCTCAAAACAATGCAGTGTATACTCTGTGCTGTGGTTTAGTCTCATGAAGAATGTTTTGAGGTGAAGCAAGTTTAGAAAGGAAAAAAATACAAAATTTGTGTTTCAAGTAATAAAAAGACACAAGGAAATACAATGGCAATGAGTACTATGTCCAAGGAGATAAACAGATTAAAAGAGTAGTGATTTTGGGGTAAGAACCTACCCAGCTAAGCTTATTGCTTATGTGTTTGCATTTGAACAAGGGATAGTTATATCATATTAGGCATTATTACCTGGTTATTGTTCTCATTTGGACTTTTAAGCTGAAATGAATTACAATCCAGAAATGGAGGGCACACTTGTGATCCAGTTTTTGAGGCTGGAAGACAAAGACTTTTGATCTGGATCCTGACGAATAGTGACCATGAAAAGCTTTGACCCAGGCATGGTGGTACACATCTTTAATCCAAAGTGACAGAGGCAAGAAGTCTCTGAGTTCAAGGCCAGCCTGGGACACAGCAAGTTCTAGGTGAAGAAAGGCTTAAGTACAGGACTGGTGGTACACACTTTTGATCCCAGCATTTAATAGACAGAGCCATGCAGATCTCTGAGTTCAAGGTCAGTTGACAGAGCAAGTTCCAGGATAGTCAAGCTTAGGCAGTGAAGGAGTTGGAAAACAGAACTCTGATGATTAAACAATAGAAATAGGGGACTATGTTCTAGCTCCAGCAAGCAGCAGAGCTTGACAGACTCAGCCATGTCACTCTGGCTTTAGAGTCAAAAATAGAAAGGACTACTGGGACAATTGATGTTTGTTAGTTGGAGCTAAGAAATTAGTAGTGATTAAGAATAGACTAGCACTACTGATGTGAAATCTGGGAAGTGTTTTCTGAAAGAGCAAAGAAGCTGTGTACCTTGTGCTGCAGCTGGGCTTGGTAATGTGAATTATCACCCAGGTGGTACTAGTTTTGAAGATATGAAGAGTTCATGGAGAGCAGGTGAGGCTTGACATTTTGAGAGGCCAAGGAAGGCCACTGGTGATGGTACAGTCTCATTTGCAGTGGACAGCCCGGGACTGAAGGGATTTGAGGCTTGGCACCATGAGGAGTCTATGTGAGCCTATTGTTGAAGCCTTGTTGTAGTGGAAGACTGCAGCACAATGGAGATGCCAGTACCATGAGATGATCACCAAGAATAGCAGAAGCAATGGGGTGGATTCAACTAGAACCTAGAGTGCTACAGAGTGTGGAGCTGTAGAAGTGGCACAAGCCTTTCGAGGAGCCCAGAAGATCATGTGTGGATCCTAGATACTGGAACAAGAAGCTGTAAAGTTGAAGTTGCCTTGGAGATCTCAGGATGTTAGAGATGTCATAGCTGTGAAATACTTGCCAAGGAAAGCTGCTAACAGGAAGTGGAACAGCCCGAAAGAAGAAGTTTTGTTTTAGTAAACAAAGCTGAAATGTTTTGGAGATCTGAAGAGTGCTTTGACCTCAGACATGGAGATGTACCATTTGGAGTTTGCCCAGCTGGCTTTTGATCTTACTTTGGCCCAGTATTTCCTTACCATGATGTTTTAGAATGGTAATATATATCCTGTCTGATGTTGGAGATATGTGATCTTTTTTTTATTTTGATTTCTTAGGGCATTACAGTTAAGAGATTGCATGAACCTCAGAAGAGACTGAAGTTTTGACTTTTAACATTCTTGAGACTGTAATAGACTATGGGACTTTTGATGTTGGACTAAATGTATTTCCCATTATGCTATGGGCATGTATGGCCACCATAGACTCATGTGTTTGAACAAGTCTATGGGAACCAGGGAGTGGAATGTGGTGGTTTGAATATACTTGGTCCAGGGAGTGGCACTATTAAGAGGTGTGTCCTTTTTTGAGTAGGTTTGTCCTTGTTGGAAGTGTGGGGGTAGGCTTTGAGACCCTTCTCCTGGAAGACAGTCTGCTCCTGGCTTCCTTCAGATGAAGATGTAGAATTCTCAGATCCTCTAGTGCCATCCCTGTCTGGATGCTGGCACGCTTCTTTACTGGCTGATAATGGACTATACCTCTGAGTCTGTTAGTCCTAACGAAATGCTGTTCTTTATATAGAGTTCCCTTGATTATGGTGTATTTTCTCAACAATTGAAACTCTAATTGAGACAACCAATTACTCTCCAAAATGAGCTTTATTAGGAGAGAGAATTTCTTGATCATAGTGTGTAGGAGCATAGTGAGGGTGTGACTGGGCTATGGAGTTAGAGAGCATTAAGAGGGATAGTGCGTCGAACTTGTGGCAGCATGAGTACTTAAAGAGAAGGGGGAAGGAAGAGAGGAGAAATGAGAGAGAAAGAGAGAGAGAGAGAAAGAGAGAGAGAGAGAGAGAGAGAGAGAGAGAGAGAGAGAGAGAGAGAGAGAGAGAGAGAGAGAGAGAGAGAGAGAGAGAGAGAGAGAGAGAGAGAGAGAGAAAGAGAGAGAGAGAGAGAGAGAGGGAATTTTCTCTCCACATTCTGGAAGCTTAAAGTGAGTGGAAAAGAAGCATCATCTACAGAATTATGCAGGTGTGAAGAGCCATCTTAGCTTAGATTTTTTAGTAAAATGCTCCAAACAAAGGAAATCTGTGACCTTTAAAGATTTTCAGGGGATAACATGAGGTTTTATATCAAGTGATTTCGAACGGCTTAGCCTTTGTGACTAGGAACATAAAGGAAGCAGGCACTGGGTAGAACCATAAATTTATTTTGAACTTACAGTGGGGGAGGAACTGGCATATTTTTTTCAGGTATGTGTGATTTAACTTTCACATCAGAGGCTAGTCAGCTGTGGGGTATATGGCCTGATTTCTAGAAGAGAGAAAGGAACTGAGAGAGTTTCTGATTTAAAAAATATACAGATATTTGGGAATAAGGCAGCCACAACTCCCATACATCTGTATAACATGAATGCATATATGTATATGTATGTGTGTATGTGTGTGTATGTGTATATGATGTATGTAATTGATGTATATGATGTATCTGACATATACATACACACATATGTATGTGTGTATATATATGTATATACATACATATATATATATATATATATAATCAACCCAGTTCTCTATTTTTTAAATAGTTCCTTATTAGTCTATGCTAGTCTTAGAATTTTTGTTATACTATTTCTTATTTGTTCCAGAGATTTTATTCAATTTTTTTGTTGTGTATTCTCAGAAGGTCCAGCTGTGTCCCTTTTAAATTTACTTGTTTTTACTTACATATTGTGCAGGAAGATTGTGGAGGGATTTGAAATATAATGAGTGCCTGCCCAACTTTTCCTTTTGGGTTATATCTGCCTCTGTCTTTAATTAGGCTGCTTATAATTGCACTTGGATTGGTGCAAGTTTGTCAGAAGATGAGAGCAATGCAAAAGATTTCTGTCCATAGAAATGCAAATTGAAGCTGATGCAATGCACCTGAGAATATTGTTCACTTCTGTTGCTTGTGTATTCTTTTGTAAATATGTTTCAGCATTCCCTTTCTCATTATAAATGTGTGTGGCTTGAATCTTCTTTTAAAGCACTGTAATTTTTTTGTCTTATTAAGTAATAAAATAATAGCAACTATTTAAAAAAACTTTTGACACTTTTTTTTTAATTTGTTAAAGTGCTATGGTTATGTTGCTTTTGCAAAAATACCTTTTTCATGTTGTTTTATTCAAGACTCCAACTTGATTCCCTAAAATTCGTGACTTCATCAAGAAACTCCACCTGAGCAAGGCCACTCATTTCTCTTGCTCTCAGCCACTTCTGTGGCCTCATAGCAGTTTTCATCGTGTGGTAGCTGAACCTTGAATTATTTCAAGGTCACTGCTCAGAATTTTTTCTTCTGAGAAGTTTTTAATGGACACTGCTAGGTCTCTGATTACTTATGCTCCAGGATCAGATAATTAATAACCCCAAGGGAAGTGATCTTATAAATATCTTTAATTATTTACCAAATTTAGTTTTAAAAGGACATTGAATTAGTTATGGAATCAGGGGACCAATTCATAGACTTAGAACTGAAAAGGGATCTGAAATAATAGCAACAGAATCAATGCCAAATTTATTTATAACCCCAAGTAAAAATAGTAAGTCATCATTTAGATGTGGATTTTCAGTCTCAGTTCTGTCTTTGATATATCTCTAACAAACTTTTCTAAAATTTAGATTCTCATATTTGTACCTCTAAGTCCTACATATGTGTATATATATTCATATATATGTATATATTTATGTTTTCTATATATATCTGTTCCCATATATGTATATGGGAAATAAATATCATATCATACCTATATATATATACATACATACATACAAACATACATACATACACATATATGAAATATATTTATTGTGTTAAAATGCATGCAATTCCATGTTAGTACTTTAAAAATATTTATTCTTTGAGAAATATATATATAAATAATGCATTTGACTGTAACCACCCTTTCTTTCCACTTGAATGACTCACATCACTACCTGTAAATTTGTGTCTTTTCATTCTATCTATGTATCTATGTGTGTATCTATTTATGTATCTATGTATCTATCTACTATCTAACAGTCATCTATACACCATCTATCTATCACCTATCAATCATTTATCTATCAATCATCTATCTATGTATCTATGTATGTATCTATCTATCCTGTTGATTGCTGCTTTATCTTTCTTTCTTTTTTTTTTTTATTTTTCGGTTTTTGGAGACAGGGTTTCTCTGTGTAGCCTGGGCTGTCCTGGAACTCACTCTGTAGACCAGGCTGGCCTCGAACTCAGAAATCTGCCTGCCTCTGCCTCCTAAGTGCTGGGATTAAAGGCATGCGCCACCACCGCCTGGCTATCTTCCTTATTTAGAATATTTCCTTTTATCTTTTTGTTGTACCAAAGGCAGGGCCTGCTGCTGAGGCTGATGGCTCTCTCTCCCTGGTGTTGACCTGTGGCTGCACAGCATGTTAGTTAAAAAGGAGGCAATGTATAAATGAATTATTTTATTGTAGGAAGGAGAAAATGGGCCGGTCAGGTAGAGAGAAGGAAAGAAGAGGAAGGGGAGAGAGAGAGAGAGAGAGAGAGAGAGAGAGAGAGAGAGAGAGAGAGAGAGAGAGAGAGAGAGAGAGAAGAGGAAAAAGCAAGAGAAGAACAAAGAACAAGAGAAGAGAGAGAGAGAGAGCGAGCAAGAGAGGGAGAGCAGAGAGGAGACAAAGAGTGAGAGAGTGAGGGAGTGAGAGAGAGAGGAGGAGCAAACCGCCCCTTTATATTGTATGGGGCGTGGCATGTCTGGCTTGTGATCAGATGACTGGGGATAGGGTCCAGCTAGAATGCTGGGAGCTTGGGGCATTGTCTGCCTGATAGAGCACACATCTCCTGCAGGGGCAGCTTTGAGGGGTTGTTACTGAAACAGGAACCAAAGACTCAGGAGTTATAGCCAAGCTCCTTCTGCCCTCTGCAAGCAGAAATTGTCCACAGAGGTCCAGGGCTCAAAGCCAAATACTCGACTGAGCTTAAGTTACCTGAGCAGTCCACTGCCTCACACTGCCCCACATCTCTCTTTTTTTGTTTTGTTTGTTTTGTTTGTTTGTTTTTTGTGACAGGGTTTTTCTGTATAGCCGTGGCTGTCCTAGAATTTACCAGGCTTGTCTTGCACTCAGAAATCCATCTGCATCTGCCTCCCAAGTTCTGGGATTAAAGACATTCACCACCACTGCCCAGTAAGAGATGTGTTAGAATATTTCTAATGAAATATTGTCTCTATTTTGGTCCATAGCCATGTTTGATCCATAGTTATGGATCTCAGATTCTCAGTTAATGAGAAGCTATTACTAGACTCTAGAGAGGGACTTTTTTTTTTCCCTTTACTTTCACCAAATTTTAATTTTGCAAAATTCATTCTTCAGATCAGTTTACAACACTGGCAGTTTTTAGTCAAAAAAGGTTTTATTACAAGAAACAATGACATCAGGTAAAAATGCAAAAATTGTACAATTATGGCAAAATGTTTTAAAATATCTACATATTTGTCCCATAGGACTACAGTACATACTTGAGAACTGAATATTGAATGCCATCTTAAAGTCTTCACATGGGACTCTGGTTCCTTACAGAGCCTGTCCTCAGTCAGAAAAATTTTTGTTCAAGAGAATCAGTTTGGTACAAAACTGGCAAGATTTGTAATGGAAAAGAAAAGTCTTGCACAAACTATAAGGTGATAGACACTGTGAAACAAATGGACAACATTGCCCCTTGTATCACATACCTCCTTTTTTCCAGAAACTTTATAGACTGCTTTACAAAAGAGTTTGTTTTTCTTTTGATGTAATTATATTGTCCCTGTTTCTAAGCCACCTCACACCCTTAAAACACTGACTCTCTTTTCTGTTCCCTGGCATCTACAACCTTTCCTTGTATCACCATGGTTTTGCCAGTCTTGTAACCTTATTAAGTGGTATAATTATGTCTTTTTTTTACAAGCTTGTTTTTAATTGATATAGTGTTGTCAAGTCTAGCCCATGTTGTTGCATGTGTCAGGCCTTTTTAATACTGAATAATATTCCAGTATGTATTTATATCACATTTTACTTTCATCCCTTGAGACACACATTCACTTTCAGTAAGAAATAATGCTGCATGAAAGTGAAGGTGTAAGGATTGTTGACTCATTGCTTTCAATTTTTTTGTGTATCTACTGGGAACAGAATTGCTGGAATACACAGTATTTTCTTTGAGGCATAGCTATGTGGTTTGTTAGATCATATATCTTAGAAGCACTGCCACTTTAAGAGAGTACATGTTGCCTCTCCACCACTTTAGACTCAACAGTCAAGCATAGAACCCTGCTGTGACTACTGTGGGTCCATGATGCTTAAATAACTGCCCTTCCTTATTAGTGCGCTCTTACCTTTGAGAAAGAATGAATCCAAGTCATGAAGTATAGTTATTTGCAAAAGCCATATATTATCTTAGAGCACCCACTGCTTATAGAAACCCATAGAAGTAAACCATTTTCTCTATTCAACGGAATGAGCATCAGAATCCAGGAATTGGATCTGAACCCCGGTTGTATTAGTAGAAAGCTCGTTGTAGTAGAATACTTGGAATATATTTCATACCATAACAAAATCTATCTCCGATTCTAACACAGCTTACTACATCATTTACCATTGCTCATCTCTACCAATTATGCTAAAGGACTCCAATTTTTCCATATCCCTGCTAGCACTTGATAGCCTGTATGTTATGTGTCTATTTTAAAGAAAGAATATAGCCCAGGCTAAACTCAAACTTGAGATCATTCTGCCTCAGGCTCTTGAGTGCTGGGATTCTAGACTCTATCATACTCAATTGGGACTTGAGTTTTAGAAACATATTTATCTCTGAGCAGTCAACATTATATTTGAGTGACTTGCCTCATAGATAACTGTCATGAAAGATTGTAAAGGTATAAGCTTTTCATTGCTCTGCATGCTCCACACTAGTAGTTACATGTCAGCATTCTTTTGTACCTACTTAGTTTATACTTCTTAATTTTGCAGTTAAAAATTCAGCCCTGTAGCAGAATTTTCCCTGTATAATCACTTTAAATATTAATACAACAAGAAGCCTGTGATTGGACAGGGAAAAGAGAGGTGGAATGAAGAGTTTCAGAGATGGGGATGGAGGAGAAGGACCGGAGAAGGAAAGAAGATGGAGGACGAACGGGACAATTCAGACTCTGTGTGGCTTTAAATAGCCACAGGTAGCTATAATATCATATAGGGATAGACTAATTGGGATAATTTGTCTAATCTAGGTGGGCAGCTTGTATCATTATCAACTGGCTCTGTAATTGTTTTGTGGGCATCTTGTGAATTGAGAATTTATTGCTGTATAAATCTGACTGATGAATTATAAGCTTCTAGAGTTTTGGTTTAATGAGTTACTGGAATTTGGGACCACCAACCACAGGGGGTAGGTGGCTGAGAAGGTGCAGGCAGCTCTGAGACAGGCGAACTGAAGCTGGGAAGACCACCACACAGAAGCTAGCCTAGAGGCACCAAGACTTTGGGCAGAGAATAGATGGGAATAGTGCAGGATAGTGCCACTTTTTAAATATTTCCCGCAACACAGCCCTTTCCTAGTAAGTGCTATTAAAACACTTTGTTAGCAAAATTTAATAAATATTATTAATTAAAAATTACAATTTATTTAGTATAATTGATTTCATGAGCATATGCTTATATGCATACATATATATTTTAAAAATATTATACCTTACCTCATATGGGTCTTAGCATCATGTTTTATATATGCATATAGTATTTGTACATCTAATGAGATGTGCATGATGTAATCGAAATTCTGAAATGTTTTGTGATGGAATGATACATAGGAGAACAGGTAGTTATGACAGGTACACTTGTCCTGAGAGTGTACCTGTCCTTACCTTTTTCTATACTTACCTTTTTTTGCAGCATTTGCAGCTCAGCACAGCTATTCAACTCTCTCCTTGCTAATTCCCTGTAGATGGGTTTATTAGAACAGCTTTCAGAAAGGATCTTGTTTCTATTATATTAAAATAGTGATTCTCAACCTGTGAATTGTGACCCTTTTAGCAAACCTCTGTCTCTAAAACTATTTACATTACAATTCATAACAATAGTAAAATTACAGTTATGAAGTGGCAACAAAACCAATTTGATGTATGAGGATCATGAGGAAATATATTAAAGGGTCCCAGTATTAGGAAGATTGAGAGGTAATGAATTAAAGGAAATGTGCTTTTTGGTCTTCAACTTTTTCCTCCTTCTCTTTGAAATGCCTTGCTGTTGGTATGTGGGAAACCTTATGGTGATCTCAAGCCAAGATGACAGACACAGTGGCAGGAACAAGGTACTGTGGTCTCCGATGACTTCCTTAAGCAACTATACTATTTTTCATATCTAACTATGAATGTCGTTATATGTAATGTGTCTTTGTCCAGGCTCTGAGATTCTGGCTTTTTAGTGCATGTAGTTAACTGAAGTTTTAGTTAATAAGAGTAGGTTTTTTTCCCTATTCTATATAGATACTTATTTTGCTTGGTTGCTTTAGAAGTTCATTCTGGGGGTGATGCTTCCTGCCTGTCATCTGTTTATCTCAAAGGCAGTAGGAAAGAACATATCTAGCTGCTACAGCAAACATCTTGGGTTGTGATGAAGTGATATGAATGTTCCAAACAGAAGAGAGTTTTCCCTCCTTTCCCAGCCCCGAGAAGGTATGTAGGTATGTATTCCTGGCTAGCAGCTGTCTGCTCACTTACTAATGTGGAGAGTGGCTCCTTTCATTCTGGGTCATGCTCCTTTTCCCCATGCACTCTGTCATTTGTCTCCTGCAGCAAAATGAAAGGTCACAAAGAAAGAGTCCCTGCTGTTTTCAAGTTCTGAAAGGGAAGTGACATCCATCACTTATATTCCTAAGGGAAGTGACATCCATCACTTATATTCCTAAGTTAGATTTAGATTTTCTTTTCTTCTTCTTTTCTGTGTGTTAATGCTTTTGTTTGTTGGTCCACGTGTTTCTTTACTGAATTGCTCCTTTTAGTTCCATAAAACAAGTTCTAAATGAGGAAATTCTTACAGTTTGGATAGGATTTTGAAATGCTGTAAAAGTCAAAAATTCCTAACCTCTTATACTTTATTAGTATATATATGTATATGTGTGTGTGTGTGTGTGTGTGTATGTGTGTGTGTATGTGTGTGTGTGTATGTATTCACACACACATAACACACACCAATTACTAAGTCCATTTAGTGTTGCTCCTTGTATGTGCTTAGGGGTGACCACTTAGGGTTGTATAAGTTAGTGAGATGTTTGACACTGTGGCAAAGTCATTTTCCTGGTGTTACAGCCAAGAAAAGATTGTGAATTTGAGGGGGAGGTGCAGGAAGAGTTGGAGGCAGAAGAGGGAGGGCTGAGAATAATGTAATAATATAATATTCACATGTGAAATTCTCAGATATAGACCTTAAAAATTAGAATTGATATTAGGGTCAATTAAATCCATTTACAAATATTAAAATATAAATATGGAGAATGCATTTCCTTGCCTTGCTCCTCACTTTCCCATGATGTGTCTGTGTTACATCCATTAATTCACTGTATTTTTTTTTTGTGCTCATAAATTTTACCAAAATATTTTTCTTTTGGATGATCAATATTTTCTCTTATTGTTGTGCCAATCAATTGATTGCCAGAATTTAAGAGGCAAATGCAGTACTTGTCTTTGGGAAATGAGAAGTGATTTTGATTTTTAACAGTCTTCAATCTCCTTTATTTACATGCTAGTCTTTTCTCTAATAACAGAGGAAACTTTGGCCAATAGTGCTGTTTTGTTGTTATACTGAAGAGTATGCTTATGTTGTGATTATTGCATGTCTGTCAAACAATGAAATGAAAAATATACATAACTGAAATTTGGAATCCATCAGCATTTGCAGCAGACTTAGAGTACTGCCGACTGAAAGGAGCTGAGCTTTGAACATAAATAGGAATGACAAAAGAATAATCCTCTAAATTTTTCATTGTCAGTGAAGACCATATGGAGAAATGAAAAACAACACATAGGTTATAAGAACGCTTTTGATGTCCTTGACATTTGGCCAAATACCAGAGAACAAAATATTGAACAAATGCTGCTCTGATTTTCAGCTTTATCAGCATCATTGGGGCAGTGGTATAACTCAGAAGTTGGGAATAATGACAATTTTAATTGTCATATACAGAATCACAGCTTGAGACAAAATTTCTGGTCCTTATATCATCAAATACTGTCGTAGGTCTTTTTAGTCTCTCTCTCCTTCTCCCTCTCCCTCTCTCTCTCTCTCTCCCTCCCTCCCTCCCTCTCTCTCTCTCTGTGTGTGTGTGTGTGTGAGAGAGAGAGAGAGAGAGAGACAGAGACAGAGACAGAGACAGAGAGACAGAGAGAGAGAGAGAGAGAGAAAGGGGAATTAAAGCACTTTGTTTTTGTCAAATGCAATAAAGAGAATTCATAGGCAAACAATCCATTTGAAATGCACAGGGACCATCAACTAGAGTTTTCTCCCCATATGAGAATACTGAATCTTCCAGAATTCTATATGGTACAAACTGAAAAATATGATTAATCTACTGGAAATGAATTTTGAGGAAAGCTTTGTCAGGTATCAAGAGATGGAGAGAATGCTCATGCCCACACATCAGTTAGGATTACTATAGTAAAAATAACTACCCTAACAGTCTACAGAGTCAAGCCAATCTCCATTAAAATTACAACACAGTTCTTCACAGAAATTAAAGACAATTTTCAGCCTCATATGAAAACACACACACACACACAAATCCAGGATTTCTTAATTAATCCTGAAGAATAGAAGAAGGATTAAAGGCAACCCCATCTGTGATCTAAACTGCCCTGTAGAGCTATAGTATTAAAAAAAAGCATGGTGTCTAGAAACTGATACACTGATATATGGACTTGAATTAAAGACTCAGATATAAGTCATCTCACCTATGGACACCTGACTTTTGATTAAAAGAAGAAGAAATAACTATACACAGAGAAAACAACCCAACAAACCAAAGAACCAAACAAATAATAGTATCTTCAAGAAATGGTGCTGGTTAGACTGGATGTCGGAATGCAGAAGACTGGCAAATAGATCCATATTTTTCACACTGAACAAAACTCAACCCCAAGTGGATCAATCGTCTCAGTATAAGGTCATATTCCCCGAATGTGGGCAATAGTCTCGAACTCATTGGCAAAGGAAAAGACATTCTGAAGAAGATACCAATAGCACAGACAGTAAGAACAACGATTAATAACTGAGAGAGTAAGAACAACGATTAATAACTGAGACTTCATGGAACTAAGAAGCTTCTATGTGGAAAAGGACACCACCATTCAGCCAAAGCAGCAGGCTCTAGAAAAGGAAAAAAAAATACCAATGCCTGCCAAAAAAACAGGTAAGCTGCCTTTAGACCTTCTTTTGTCTCTGTTTACCCAGACCCAATCCCCCAGTCTTGTCCCTAGTGCTGCCACAGAGCACCAGCATCAGCCTTTTTTCCACAGTGCTCATATGTGCGGAGGATTCCACAGACCATCCTTTTCTAACCTCCTTCCCCCCACTCCTTGATGTACCCCAGACCCAAAGCCAGCAGGCACTGCTCAAGGGCCACTCTTCCCAGTGCATCAAGTAGGCTGAAAACAAACTCATACCTTTCTTATTGCTCCTGAGATCTAATCCTCCTAGCAGTCTCAGCCCAGTTCTATAGCTGGAAACCTGTTGTGGTCTCTCTTTCCTCTTTGATTCCATCCCCAGAGGATCACAAAGACCAACCTTCCTTTACCAACTCATCCCAACTATCAAGCATCCAACACCAGCGGGTATTCTGTGTACGTAAACCAGTTGAACAGGAGAGGAACACAAGAAACTTAACAGCCATTATACTCTAAGAAAACCCAGTGGACACAGAAACCAAGGAACAAATGCCTGCTCAACAAAGACAAGCACAGAAATAGGCACTTAGACCTTTCGTCATCACAAACCCAGACACACAAACACCAGTGTAAAAATACATTTAATAAAAGCCAGGGTAATATGTCTTCACTAAAACTCAGCTATCTTACAACAGCATTCCCTGAATAGTTCGATACAGTTGAAGCACAAGAAAAAAGATCTTAAAACAACCTTTATGAATGTGATAGAGATCCTTAAAGAGGAAATTAATACATTCTTTAAAGAAATTCAGGGAAACACAAATAAAAAGTGTAAGGAAATAAAGAAAACCATTCGAGACCTGACATTCGAAATAGAATCAATAAAGAACACACAAATTAAGAGAATTCTGGAAATGAAAAAAAAATAGCAATTCAAACAGGAACCATAGTGACAAGCTTCAACAGAATACAAGAGATGCAAAAGAGGCTCTCAGGTGTTAATGATAAAATAGAAAATATAGGTACATCAGTCAGAAAAAATGTTAAATCTAAAACATTTCTGACACAACACATCCAGGAATTCTAAGACACTATGAAAAATCAAACCAAAGAATAATAGATATAGATAGAGGGAGGTAAAAGAAACTCTGATCAAAGGCCCAGAAGATGTTTTCAATAAAATCATAGGAGAACATTTTGCTAATCTGAAGAAGGAGATGCCCATAAAGGTACAATAAGCGTACAGAATACCAAATAGATTAGACAGAAATACAACTTCCACTTACCACATAATAGTCATAACATTATACATAAAGAACAAAGAAAAGAGTATTAAAAGTTACAAGAGAAAAATACCAAATAATGCACAAGGGCAGCCCTATTAGAATTACATTTGACTTCTCAGTGGAGACTCTAAAAGCCAGAAGTGCCCAGACAGATGTCTTTCAGACTCAGAGTCCACAGATGCCAGTCCAGACTACTATAACTAGAAAAACTTTCAGTCACTATAGATGGAGAAAATAAGATATTCCACAATAAACTGAAATTTAAACAATATCTATGTATAATTTTTATGAGATGCTTGACTATTAGAATGAGTAGGTCTCTGACATTTGTGGATCGAGCTAGAAAAATAATTATCCAGTGTGAAGTAACTGACATCACAACAGATAAATATGGCATGCTATCACTCATATGTTGATGTTAACCCCCTGATAGGGATGCTATAATCTGCATAACCGTGGGGGTTAGATATAGATTAAAGGATGGGGATGAGGGAGCAATCTCCAAAGAAAGAAGAAATTGAATTTTTAGTTATGGAGACTAATTGGAGCAGACTGGAACAGGAGAATTAATATGATTGGTGAGGAAAGATGTGGCTAATAGAAGGAATGGGGGGGGATGTAATTAATATTAAGGACCAATAAGGGTCACATGGAAACCTCTGTAAAATTTTTTAAAATATATACATATGTGAGAGGAATTGGTAAGCAGCATCTAACATAGAAGAAGTATGAGATTTCTTCCTTTTTTCCCAAACATGTTCTGTTATCAAAAACTCAAAAAATTCTCTTCATAAAAATATAAAAACATTATATTCATTGTCACTACATTTTCTTCTCTGAACTGCAATGAGAAGTTCAATTTTATAGAGTCCTTTCTATGTACCATGAGAGAAGGAATCAGTCCAGAAAGTAGGTGAAGGGATGCTCTGCGTAGGCAGCACATGATGCTGTGCTCCACATTCCTCTGATCTTCTAATAGTGTTTCACATACTAACTCATCTAACAATTTCAGCACAACTGTGAAGAAGTTATTTCTATCCTACTAATAGGTGATGTGTTCAGGCATAGAAGGTTTAAGAGGTTGTTTCAGCTCATAGACTTCCTACCATCCATACTTGATAACAGAATGAATGCTAGTTTTTTTGCCATAGAGGATCTGTCTGTCTGTCTAATTGTGTGTGTGTGCACAAGGTATATGTGTGTGTGTGTAAGAGAGAGGGGGGGAGAAAGGGAGGAAGAGAGAAAAAGAGGGGGGAGGGAGGGAGGGAGAGAGGGAGAAAGAGAGAGAAAGACAGAGAGACAGAGACAGAGACAGACAGAGAGAGAGAGAGAGAGAGAGAGAGAGAGAGAGAGAGAGAGAGAGAGAGAGAGAGAGAGAGAGAGAGAGAGAGAGAGAGAGAGAGAGAGATATGCTTTGGGATGGGGATAAGCTCAAGCCATGGTGTGTGTGTAGAGATCATAGGAAACTGTTAGTAGCTAGTTCTGTCTTTTCACCATGTAAATCCCAGGAATCCACCTCAGCTTTTCAGGCTTGTGCAATGAGTGCCTTAACCCATTGGACTCTTTTGCTGACCATTTGTATATTAACTCGGGTCAGTAATCCTTGAAAAACAACAACAAAAGTCTAAGTTTTATCTGTGGATTCTTCAATTGACTCACTGGAGGTAATTTCTATTTTGTAACCCAAATAGAGGAATGATTTCTTTCAATCCATTGCATAGGTATGAATATTGAAATGATGCTACCACAGAGAAAATTCTGGAATCTGTGGACAAAATACTTTTGGCTCTTTCTTTAGCTGATTATGAGTCTGTACATACATAGGGTCCAAAATAACTCCAGTCAGAGGACAATTACCATAGACCATAAATACATTTCCTAGAATTCACAAGAACACAAATATTGAAAATGTAAGGTGAAGACTGATTGCAAAAGATGCTCAAAATTTAGTTTTGGCCCTTCCATGTGTATACACATATGTGTTAACATACCATCTCACACACACACACACACAGAGAGAGAGAGAGAGAGAGAGAGAGAGAGAGAGAGAGGAGATATACACTCACACAGATAAAATAAACAAATCTGGAACTCTGTATCATGAAATGTTCACAGTCAGATATGCAATCCTCAATCTCTGGATTATGTAAAGGGAAGGAAATTGGATCTATCCTAAGAAGAAAATATTTCCTCTGTGTATAGAAACAGAAGTGAAGAGGTGATGCCTTTGGCAGACAAGAACATGAGAGCATGAGAACTGACATCAAAAATATGCTCAGTGTGCTCAGGTACAGGAGGGGTAAATAGAGAAACAAAAATATAAAAAGAAACTTTTAAAAACTAAACACAACAAACCAAACCAATCCAAACAAACAAACCAATTCTACCAACCACCCACACAACCAACCAATCAACCAACCACCTAACCAACCAGCCACTCAACCAACCAAACAAGCAAATTAGGGTCTGAAATAAAGTGGGGTGAATCGACAGCTATTAGTACAGAAAGAGAAAACTGTTTTGAATGTGCAGATTTAGAATCAGAAAATAACCAGAATAGGGCTGGAGTGGTACTCAGAGGGAAAGTATGTACAGGGCCATGGACTAAGTCTCCTGCAATGCCTTCTCTCTGCTCTCAAATAAAAAGAACAGAGAAAAACAATGTAAAACCTAATAGTCAGGGCGCCATTACCTTTGGGGACATATAAAAAAAAACTCATAAAAATACACTTGGCTTTTGAAGAGGTGGGAAGAGTTATTTTAACAAACAATTTTTAAATTTGGTGAAAGGGACAAATCTACTGATGTAAAGGCTCAGTGAGTTCCAAGCATAAGCAATACAAAGGCAAGAATATCAACATCAATTTCCTGACCAGTAATAAATAAAAGTCTTAAAAGCAGTGAGAGAAGGAGAGAGAGAGAAAGAGAGAGAGAGAGACAGAGACAGAGACAGAGAGGCAGAGACACAGAGAGACAGAGAGACAGAGAGACAGAGACAGAGAGAGTTAAAATTATTATAGATGAGTACACATAGGCCAAGAGAGGATTGTGTACAAGAAGGCAGGCAACCCAGAAAAAAGGGTTTGCCATTCTCATTATAATCATGTGAAAAATCTTAGATATAAGCATGAAGAATATCTTCCCTAAACTAAGAAAGAATAATAGAATTTTGAAATTTTTTGAAAAATAGTTGCAAATATAATTTTAAAATGACATTTCTTTTCATTATCTAGAGACATTGAAATGAATTCTTGTGTCATAAGGAATCTGATACCAGATAGAGACTTAGTTCCATAAAAAAATAAATATAGAACTCTAAAAGTAGTTAAAATGAAGATGAACTTGAAAGTCATTTCATGTGCTTCCAAGGATAAAAATATTAAAGGCAAAACCAGGAGAAACGCATTTGGGAGTTACAGAATATGAAAAAGCAAAATTTATAACTATAAAGAGAATAACAAATGCAAATTAAAACCACATTGTGACACTTTCACACCCACTGGAATGGCTAAAATTGAAATTACTGTCTTAATCCAGCAAAGATAAAGGAACACATGAAGATAACTATACAGCCCTGTGTGACTATGTTACATAAGATCATGGTGGCACCCACAGGCTGTAGAGATAGATTTTGTTTCTCAGTTAGTATGAGAACAACCTTGGGAAATTGGAACAAAAAGCATGAGATTTCTCATCAGTAGAATAAGGGTAGAAAAGAATGTTTGTGGTGCTGGACAGATGGCTCAGTGTTCAAGAGTATTTGCTGAGCAATCATAAGCATCAGATCCTAGCAGCCAGATAAAAAGCTGGGTATGGTCGCAAATGCCTGTCACGCTAGTGTGGAGGAAAGCAGAAGCAGGAAGATATATGGGAGTTGATAGCCATCAGTCTAATTCCAGGCTCACTGAGAGATTATGTCTCAAGAAAAGAGGTTAGGAGTGATCCATCAGGATACCCAATGGGCCCCTCTAGCTCTGTACCATGCCTTCAGATGTGTGCAAACATACATTCATACATACATGCATACATACATACAACATACACACTATACCCACACACATATGTATATAAAGAAGAACTTTCTAGATGGACACATTATATTATTTAATATGTTAATTATATCCACTATCAACTGAGGAAGTTTATGTATGTATATATGTACATATATAAAGTTTGTAGCACTTAAGATCACTAATATTCAAATATATGCTGTGAGAATTTGTTGGGAATTGGTTCTAATGCTTTGTCTTAATTCAGCTCCCAAACGCCGCACTTACAGACCTGAGGATTTCTGCCCCCCAGATGGCTTTGATTGTTAATAAAGAATTGCCATACAGCAAATGACTGGGAAGGGAGATGGAGGCAAGGAACTGAGGGGAGAGTGAACAAAGGAGGAGAATCTCCATGACAAGGAAGAAAAGAGAGCCAACTTAAAGGTCTCATGCCATATAAGAATCCAGGAAAATGGCCCTAGGGGTCACTTCCTCGATTGTGCATGGGGGAGCAGAGATAAAATATTGATTTTAAAAGATGTTAACTCAGGAATACTGGAGGGGAGTGTGTGCTAGGCATGGGGAAGTTAGAAGTACCCAACGATTGAGCTAGCCAAAGCATATCAAAATTGGCTGGCATATGTGTCTTGCATTTCCAAATCCAGTTCTTGGGCGGGTGCATTGGGAGCCTAAAGCAGATTAACTAATTAAAATGACTGCTACAAGAATCAGAAACATAGATATCAGTATGTGGACTCACTCAACTTTTGTATTTTAGCATTATAGGCAACAGAGTATTACAATGTAGAGTTGTTTTGTATTAAGTTCTATTATTTATTTTTTACTATTCAAATTAAGAGTTGATAATCATTCAAAATAGAACACCTTATTTAGCATCACCAAAATGAAAAGGTGAATGTTGGGGAAGTTGATACACAAAGACTTGCATATAATTGTTAATGGCTTTGTATTGATGCCTGTGGACACATACACAGCTTCACTTTGTTGTAAATTTGGCCAAGCAGTATGTAATTTGATAATTTTTAACTAGAGGTTGAAGAAGCAAGTGTCAGACTGAGACTGAAGACTGGAGAGGCATACCTCTGTGATAAGGGGACAAGCTCTTTCTTGATAACTTCTAAGTTTCATCAACAACTGCTGGTTCAGTATGCCATTTTGGAAAGGCTGTGGGATCCTTCCACAGTAACAAGAGCCACATGTGGTTAAAGGCCTTTAGAATATATATTAAGTTTCCAAATGCCTTGGCAATACCTTCCTCCTAACCACAATTTTGTGGACTCTAACCTAATTACTGGTCTAGACACTGAGATAGAATAGAATCCATTGCCTGTGCTATTTCAGCTCACTGTGCCCTGTCTCCTTCTCTGCTAGGTTTTCTATTTTATGATTTCCAGGAACTGTGAAGAGTGAGCTCATCCCTGGACCAGAAGCTTCCAGTGGAAGGTGAGAGACATATGGTGGCCTTACAACTATTCTCTCCAATTCTATATTGGGGGTTATAGGAAAAGTGTTTGTGCTTCTAAACACACATTTAGTGAGAAGAAGGTTATGAATTTTTTTATTCCTTCATATGATTCATGATTATCTGACCATAAATAAAATGAAGTATATATAGAGAACTATTAAGATATTACCCAAGTCTGCAGGAATAGGAGTCCTGAATGGCAAGGTGCTAGAACTGGATAGGAGAAGACACCGAAGAAAAAGAGCTGTGACCAGGAGGCCTTGCATAAGCTGATGGCGTATGCAAGCAAGTTCATTAAGCGACACACACAGCTTCCTATATACTGCTTGCAGGGGGAAAATGGCCAATGTCAGCAGAAAGCCAAATCAGACAATGCTGGTAAAGAGAACAAAAGATACCTAACACACAGCTGCATTAGTAATGATAACCATAGCCCTGGGGAAAAGTTGGATTCTTAGAAACAGCAACCTTGACTCATTCTACGCCCTGGATTCAGCCCCAGACTTGACCTTACCCGCTCTGGTCCTGAAATAATGTTTCCTTTGTCCTTTCATCAGGGCCTCTGAGAAAGACTTGGATCTGTCTGGCACCTAGCAAAGATCTCATTGAAGTTTCCATTCTTTTTTTTTTTTTTTT
>NW_022196898.1:29246384-29264621 GCF_008632895.1 Mastomys coucha
GTGTCCTTGTTACATGTTGCAGTATTTTTTGGGTATATGCCCAGGAGTGGTATAGCCGGGTCCTCTGTCAGTTAGTATAGTCAAATCCTGAGTAAGGGAACGTGAAAGGTAAGGCTTCCCAGAATGGTGTTGGGGAAACAGCTCAGCCAGTACTTGCTTCGTACACCAGATGACCTGAGTTTGATTCTCAGAATCCATGCACATCAAAGGAAAAAAAAAGCTGGGTGTGGTGATATGATATAATGGGTGTGGTGATATAAGCCCAACATTGGGAAGTAGAGATGGGGAGCTCGTTGGCCAGCCATCCCAGTGTACTTGGCTTGCTCAAAACGAGTCACAAAACAAGTCAGATGGAATGATATCTAGAGTTAGCATCACTAAAATAAAAAGGTGAATGTTGGGGAAGTTGATACATAGACTTGCATATAATTGTTAATGGCTTTATTTTGATGCCCGTGGACACATACACAGCTTCACTTTGTTTTAAATTTGGTCAAGCAGTATGTAATTTGATAATTTTTAACCAGAGGTTGAAGAAGCAAGTGTCAGACTGAGACTGAGGATTGGAGAGGTATACCTCTGTGATAAGGGTCTCCAGATGAATAAATACACATGTATAAACTCTTACATGGACCACACTGGAGAATATGCACACCCCCCACACCATTTCTTGAATAAATGTGAGTCTCATAATAATACCTTAAGGTTTACTGCTTTATATTCCACAATGACTCTCAAGAAGTGAAAAGTGGGGTTTGGTAATGGCATGAGGTATTTTTTACTCTTATTTTGAGCTCTCTAGCCATCACTAAACTTTAAATTCTTACCTCAAAATGGATTTTTTCAAAAGGCTTCTAACTGAAGTTATTCTCCAGTCTTACCTTTTTAAAATCATCATCTTTTCTGCTGTCAGAATTTCTTTAATACTTGGACATATGATCAGGTTACTTTAGTGTATTAATGTCCTAAGTGCACTCAAGACTTAAAGAATGAAACAATCCATTTTGAAAGCCATGAAAACCTGGTGAGCCATGATTCTTGTCACTTTTATAACTCAGGCTGAATGAGGATAACATATGCTTTATATAATAGATCTCAAAACAATAGGCATGCCTACATACGTTTATACAAATTGAATGAGTATAGTATGCTATATATATATATATATATATATATATATATATATATGCCTGTGTGTGCATATATACATATATATGCATATACACAATACACACATATATCTATATATGTTCACATATACAGATATACACATATATGTAGCATATATATGTAGCATATATGTATATATATGTATATATGTATATATGCATATGTGTATATTTATGTATATATGTACACAAATATGTATATATACACAAATATGTATATATATAAACATACTCTCCTCATTCAATTTGTATAAACATATATAGGTATACTTATTCCTTTGCTGTGAAAATATATAAATATATACATATATGCATACATACATGTATGTATACATGTACATATATAACATACCCTAATTCAATATATATGTTGTACACACATATATTTACCTTTAGATATATATATATGACAGAATAAGTATGTCTGTATATTTATAAAAATTAATATATACTACAGTATATACTCTAAAGCATATAGTATATATGAGTGAAGTATGTGTTTATAGTTATTTATATACATATATGTACATATATACAGATATAAACATATATGTGTATTTATGCATACACATATATGTATATATATACACAGATATACATATATATACATATATATGTAAAGAGATATGAGTGCACACTAACCTACAGTATCATTTTATAAGAACAAATGGTGATCTCTGCTATTACTGCAGGTGCTGTACCTAAAGCACACTAGGAGAAGAGTAGGAGAGGCACTGGAGAGATGCCTCAGCAGTTAAGAGCACTAGCATCTCTTTCAGAGGACCTGGAATTGATTTCCAGTCTTAACATGGTGGCTCACAATTGTTTGCTACTACAGCTTAATTGAACCTAACACTTCTGACCTCTGCAAGCATGAGGCAAACATATTGTGCACATACATACAAGCAAGCAAAACACTCATAGTCATCAACTAAAATAATTAATTATAAAACACTAAATGAAAACAAAAATATAGGGGTATACAGCTATGTTGAATAAAAGTGGGTAGAGTTAAGCAAGCAACATGCTGTCTTCTACAAGGAAGGCAATGTCAAAGAAAGAGCAATTTCGTCTTGTGGAATGAAAGTTGACCTTAAAACAACAACAAACAAGACAAAATTATGAAGTAAAGAACTTCATCCTCACCAGTCCTAGATCAATAGTAAAGAGTTGAAAAGGGCAGGTGGTAAAGTGCTTGCCACACAAACCTGAAGACCTTAGTTTATTTCCCAGCATCACCATGAAATCTTGGTAGCAGCCAAACCTGTAAGGCCAGTCCTGGCAAGGCAGACAGCAGCAGGTCCCTGGGGTTTACTGCCTAGCTAGTTTAGCAGAACTGACAAGCTCCAGGTGTGATAGGACACCCTGCTTTCAAATATGGTAGGTATTAGTGGAAGATATCCACTGTTGACTGGTGTGTATGTTGATAAATACACACATGTTCACCTGTACCCACTCACACTTCCCTGTAAGACCTTCCCAAAAAGAAGAAAGGTGAAACTGACTGGGACATAGCTGAACATAGGTAGAAACATTTGATGTAAGGGATGATAACTAGACTGTTATCAAGAAAAACAATATCAATAATGATAATATATACACAATGTGCCACTGTTTCAAACAAGCACTAAATCATATGATGTTAGCAATAACTCCCTGAAAAGGTGCTATTCCTTTTTATAAAGATAAATTTATGTTTTTGAGAATTTCTTGTGTGAATATTGCTTTTCTATTATTTCACCCTTTATCCCTCCAATTCCTCCATATCCCTCACTTTCTCAAATTTATGCCTTCTTATTAATTATTGGGTTTTCATACATATTTATAATTATCACCTGCTGAATTCACTCAGTGTTCCTCATATGTATATATGTTTAGGTTAGCCCCTTGGGTTTGTATAATCTATCAGGGGCTCAATCATGGAGAAGACTGATTTCTTTCAGTAGCCATTAAATGCCCATGGCTCTTCATCTAGGAATGGGGCCTTGTGATTGTTTTCATTTCTCATTGGCATGTCAAATGGTGATATCATTTCTTTCAGGCCTTTTTAGACAACCATAGTGTTGAGATTTCATGGGTGCAGGTTTCTTGTCATTTATGAAAGATATTATCTCACAGCAGATTTCATGGCCTTCTGGTTCTTAAAGTCTTTCTCCCAAGGCTTGCCCAGAGCCTCCCACCAAATCCACCTTTCCTAGGATATTCCTTTACCTGTTGGTATAGGTAGGGGCAGTGTATATATCAAATGGGACCAAGTACCTCACAGCTGCATGTTCTCTGCATTTGACTAGTGGTGGCTTTGTCAGCAATAGGATCTTACCTTCAAGTACTGGAATGTAATCAAGACCAATGATAATAGCTTATGTTGTTGCAGGGACTTCTG
Source organism: Mastomys coucha (assembly GCF_008632895.1). NCBI lineage: Eukaryota > Metazoa > Chordata > Mammalia > Rodentia > Muridae > Mastomys > Mastomys coucha. Next base: position 29,249,937 of record NW_022196898.1, read on the forward strand.
AACTCCCGTGATCAACTGTTGGGTATTTTCATTTCTTATAAGTTCAGTGAGAAGCTAATGTGAAGAGTAAAACAAGAAGATTTATCTTTCTAAAAGAGCCCACTGGACTCTGGTTTGCATTTTTTTTCCACTTGCAAAACACAAAACAAAACAAAACAAAACAAAAACAAGAATAACCAACCAACAACAACCACAAAAAACCAAGCAAATGTGAGGAGAAAGATTAGTTAAAGGACAAATGCATTATTCAAACAAGGTTGGTCATTATTTGGAGTGATAGCTGATGAATTGTATTTGTTAAATTCAAATATATCTGAGGAGAGACAAAAAATTATTGATCCACCATTAGTTCAGATTATAAACTAGGACTGTCAAGAAAATTCTTAATTTTAGTTCATGGATTGTGGGTCTGCTAGATTGCAATACCATTTTTAAAAATCATTGCAAAGAGTATTCCTAGCTCTTCTATCATGTGTTCCTCTGCCCATTTGACTGAGTCCTGTGTGAGAGATGGGAGCAGAACTTTGTGCAGCACTTTTACATTTGAACTCTCCCTCAGTACACATTCCTGATGTGGCACAGACAAATAAAAAATGTTAAATGCTATTGCCACCATAATGGGTCAGAGAGAAGTCACAGAAAGTGGGACATTAGGGGGAGTCAGGACAAAATCACTGAGAGAGTGGGCCTCTGGGGAGCCCTGGGGCTGTAAGCAAGCCTTGGACTCCCTCATCAGGATGGGTAGATGAGCAGAAGGTGACTCTATAATTAGGAATGTCTGCAATTGACTGTGCATTGGAATGAGATAACACCTACATATCAAATTAAAAAGACGTCGTAATGATTTTTGGACACAGGATGTGGTGAAATCAAGCTGGAACTGACCTAGAAACCTCCTCTATGGTGACTAGTTCTCAAAGGACCTGAAGGTGCTGTGCAACTTGCCAAAGGAGTTCTCCTTACAAAAAAGAGACTGCAAAACCAGCCTTTACGTCTTTTATAATCATTCATTGGTTTAAAGTAGAGATGTCACATATTATATAAATTTTTATAACTTTCAAAAAGGTTACTTTTTGTTTTATAATGACAGTGCAAACTTGTGTTCAATAAGTAAGTAAATAAATGTGAAACCTTTTCCACATGCTTGGTCTCCAAAGTTCTATTGATGTAAAAATTTAACGACTTTCCCAATGCAATCTCTGATAACTGTAGGTAATATCCATCACTGATCGTAATTATCATTAGTAGCTGAAAAAATGTGCTCTGAAATGCAATGCTTGATCTCCGGGGAAAGGAGTTAAAGGCGGTATGTGGTTCCTTTGTGAGCTACATTGCATTGCCAGAAAAAAAAAATAACAGGTGGTTTACATCTTGCTTTCAATTCTTTCACTCAAAGTGGATTCTAAGTAATATATCATATATACATATATCTTTAATTTTAATCCTTTTTCTACATAAATATGTATTTTCCATGTCATTTTAACAGGAATACTAATTATATATGCAAGTTTTAATTGGAAACACTGTCACTACTACAGATGCTTAAAGATATTTGTAAGCAAAGCTTGTGAATCTCCATTGGGTTTTAGTAAACAAAATGCAGAGTATATGACAGTTTTGAACATATGGATGTGTTTGATAATTTCTCCATTGATCATGGAGGGCTGAGATGAGAGAAGAGAAACCAAAGTAGAGAGAAGAAAGAAGAAAAAGTCAGAAAGGAAGGTAGGATGGAGCCTTGGGAAAGAGGAATTGATGGAACTCAACAAAAAAGATATATACTTAATATTTATGTATATATATATATATATATAGTTAATATTTGTGTTAGCTATCTATGTCTTTCACAGTGTCAGTAAAAACCTAGAGAAGAAGCAGAAACAGAGAGCTCCATAGCTCTACCTCCCTGTTCTGGATTAAGAATACTAGAAAACTAAAACCTTTTCTATCAAGATATAGGAGTGAAAACTTATTCTGTATACACTGGATTTCAGATAGCAGCTAACAGAGCAGTGGCAGTAGGGTTTTAGTGGGCTGGAATATTGTATTACATAAATTCTTCCCAAGAAGAACTTACGTTTTGCTGTGGCACCAAATCCTGAAGCCTGAGAAGAGGAGTAAATGAACTTATATCTTAGATGAAGTAGGAAAAGGGAAGGGTTAATTACAGAAAAAAATAATGGAAAACTCCTATCTCCTCTTTAACTCCTCCCCTGCATTTCTGTAGTGTTAACAAAATCATAATGATGTGTTGGAAAGATGGCTAAGCCTTTAAGAGCGTTTTCTGTGTTTGGTTCCTAGTACCCACATGGGAGCTCATAACCCAATGTAATTCCTAATCCAGGAGATCTGGATTCTCTTTATGGTTCCATGGGCAGCCAGCACCTACCCAGTAACATATCTATATCTATATCTATATCTATATCTATATCTATATCTATATCTATATCTATATCTATCTCTATCTCTATCTCTATCTCTATCTATATCTATATCTATATCTATATCTATCTAATCTATCTATCTATATGAAGGCAAACCATCATAAACATAAAAGTGAAAAATAAATATTAAAATATTCATAATATGTTTGGCAAACTGATTAGCATCTAATACCATTTAATAAATGTCACATATTATGAGAAATGGATTAAAGTTGATAAATAAATCTTTAAAAAGAAGTTGATGCCTCTAGAGCAAGCAAACAATATTCTAGAAGGTGGGAAAAAGTTGCAAGTGTTATGGACAATGTAATGGAGACTTCAGAGGAAAAGATACCTGCACTAAAATCTTTGGAAACTTCAGATGTAATTTTTAAATAATGAACGGAAATTAATACTGTGCGTGGAAGGATGGCTAATGATGAGTTTAGATAATCTGTTGGAGATTAGTGGTGCTTCTGTAACCTTGGGGGGGGTCTTTGAAGGTGAGAGGTGAAGAAAAAGCTGAGAGTGATGCAAAAATAAGAAAGCCCTGTACCATTGTTCACCTGGAAGTAGCAAAAGGAGGAGGAGCTGAGGGATGCAGGCAGCTCTGTGAAGAATACACCGTGTATTTACCCAGAGACCCAGGAAAGCAACAGCCTTCCTTACATCTCCTTTCCCCAAGCATCTTGTTTTTGTGTCAACTGAAATCCTTGAGAATGTGGTTACCTATTAAGGCACCAATGATAGAGTCAGACACTGGGTAACAAGTTTAGAGATGTCCACAAAAGGAAACTGATATCCAAGGGAAGTACGAACACGTGTGAGATGAGATGGGTCATCTCTCACTAAGTATGTTACTTGGTTTTGGGTGGATACATGTTGTGTTCTAGTTTGCTTTCTCTTGCTGTAATTAATATTATGACCAAGAGAAACTTGGGGTCGGGGGGGGCATTATTTAAGCTTACAGCTCACTGATTCTCATTGAGGGAAGCCAGGGCAGGAGCCCAAGGCAGGAACTGAAGCAGAGACCATGGAGGACTGACCACTGCTTGTTTCCGGGATCATTCCCAGTTACTTTTGTTTTACAGCTTCAGCCCACCTGATTCATGTGTGCACAGTGAGCTGTGCCCTCCTACATCAGTTAACAATAAAATGTTTCAAAGGTGTCCATGCAGCCCAGTCTGATAGAAGAAATTCCACAATTTTTAAAGACATACCAAGTTAACAACTGAAACAACGAGACTTCACTCCTTGTCAACTTTGACACACAAATATCTCACTTTAAAGAGTAACCTTTCCTTTCTTCCTTGTCCCTGGGGTATTATGTTGATATAATAATACAACATATAGTATGAATTTAAAAATTCAAGTCTTTAAAACTTCCGGTGCTTTGAAAGTGCAATGTATCTTTTTTTTTTTTGATATTTTCTTTATTTACATGTAAATTTCTCCATTCCCAGTTTCCCCTCCAAAAAACAAAGAAACAAACAAAAACAACAAAACCAAACCCCTGTTGCCTCCCCCTTCCCCATGCCTGCCACCCCGCCCTCTCCCACTTTCTGGCCCTGGCATTCCCCTACACTGGGGCAGTGAAGGAGTTAGAGAAAGGACCAATGGAGCTGAGGGGTTTGCAGCCCCTTAGGATGAACAACAATATGAACTAACTAGTACCCTCAGAGCTCCCAGGGTCTCAACCACCAACCAAAGACTGCACATGGAGGGGTCTGATTGTTCAGGCAGCATGTGTATAGTAGAGGATTGCAAATTTGATCATCAGTAGGAGGAGAGGACCTCGGCCCTGTGAAGGTTCAGTGCAATGTATCTTTAAACTAATACAGTCCCTTGAATTTGAGCTCCTGAGAAATCAAAACCAAGTGCTATACTTTCTCATTCTAAAAGGGAAGAATAAGGATGCTGTTACAATCAATCAAAACCAAATCAATATCCAACAATATAAACAACTTAGTACCCTACAAGTGGGATTCACTCATGATGTTCTGGGCTCCAGAGGACTTTGTTAGGCCCATTCGTGCAGCTCAGATGTCTGAAACACACCCATAGCTTGTCTAGTAGGCTCAACGCCTGCTGTGGTCCTTAGAGATTATCTCAAAGTCTTGGCATCTTCAAAATTGTGGGGTAGTCACCAAAACAGGCTGCATCAATGACTTCCTGGTTTTTCTTCAAGGACTCTGACTCTGCTACATGATGCCAAGCTTCACCTTCTTTTCTTGACCTTGCTTCAATGCTGCTGCTTTCATGTTGCTCAAACCAGTACTGTTTAGGGGAGTCTTATACATTATTTTCCAAGTTCTGCTGTAAGTATACTGTGTAGCTTTGGTCTCTCTTGAACTTCATATTCTGTGTGCTGACTCTAACAAAATCTTTCCAAACGGTGTCAGTCTCTTTTTAATCACAGCTGAGTATCCAGCTTCAGGTAATGAGCACCCATTGTCCCAGTAAAGCAAAGGTTTCCTTTCCACATAGAAATGGACCAATAGAGCCTTGAGGGGTTTATGTCAGCTTACAGAATACAGCTCATCATTCAGGGAAGCGAGGACAAGAGCTTCAGAAAGGAAGCTGGAAGCAGAAACTACAGAGAAATGCTGCTTACTGACTTGCTGGAAGGTTCGTGTTCATCTACCCCTTTTAAGTCTAATACTCTTCCAACTGAGCCTTTTCAGAATTTCAGTTATATATATTAATTAATAATATATTATTAATAATATAATATATTTCTTATATTTCTCAGGCCGAACTGCTAAGAGTAGCACTCCTTGCAGTCCTTCTTTCAACAATTAGGACTCAAGAAAATGTGCCACAGACGTGCCCACCGGTCAGTCTAGTGGAGGCAATTTCTCAACTGAGGTTTTATCTTCCCAAGCATGTCATGCTAACAATTGACGCTAACTATGACAAGGAAAGTTTTTACATAAAACATGTGAGCATGGGCTGGAGAGATGGATCATAGGTTAAGAGCCAGAGCAAGCGGGGTTGACTGGAGCGAGCAGAGGTCCTGAATTCATTCCCAGCAACCACATGATGGCTCACAACCATCAGTACAGCTACAGTGTACTCATATATATAAAATAAATAAATGAAAGAAATCTTTAAAACCAAACCAAAACAAAACAAAAAAGCATGTGAGCATAGAGAGATGCCTCCTTACAGAGAGAGGAGGCATGATGAGCCTGTATGACTTCTACAGTCCTTCATGGGTTTAAAGTAAATGCATTAGACTCTTGTCAGATGGATGGATGCTCACCATGTGGGACATGGTGATCTCGCAGGTAATCTTGCTACATATTCATGTTCATACTTCGTCTCTTGGAACCTGAGCTCCCACACCACTGTCTTGGGGCTCTGACTTCCTGGCTCCCATGTCGCCGGCTATGTGCTGTAAGTACGTTCTGCCCATGGTATTTGGGTTATTGCCACTCCTGGCAACAATGAGAAATTTAAAGACAGAGAAAAAAATGAGAACAAATAACAAAAGTGGAACACAAAACCCATGGTGATAGCAACAAAAGGATTTCACGAAAGAACAAATTAACCAATGTGGTATGTCACGGGATACTCAAATATGATCAAAATTTAAACCACCCATAGGATGACAGTAGGAAAATCATAATTAAGTGTGAATATTAGGCACAGGAACAGGTGGTCAGAATAGTGTGTTGGGTGGGGTATATGTGTGTGAAAGTGACCATCACAACTTAGCTACTTTAAATACAGTCTGTATTCAACGTTTACTGACTGAACACATTTGAACTAAATCTTTTAAAGTTTTACTTTGATTTTGGGGTGCTGGGGTGATAGTTCATGCAGTAAAGTGCTTGCCATGAAAGCATGAAGATCTAAGTGTTGTGCTAGAACAGCAGCTCGTCCACATAGATCACATAAGGACAGCACAATTCCACAGAGAGAAGTTTATTGGAGATTTGGGGGGGGTGTTGAGGGGAGACAAAAGGAGAGTGATGGAGAAGGAGGAAAGAGAGAGAAGGACAATGGGCTCTGCCTTTTATTTGGACCATGATGTAATCACACATGCTGCTGCATGGTAAAGATAGGCAGGTAGACCAGGTGGACACTGGGAATGTATGGTGATTACCATGGCAACAGATGCATGAGTCCTTTTGTGGTCGCCTAGGGGTGATGTCACAGTCATCTCTGGATTCAAAGGTGACCTGTGACCTTAAAGCCAGTTCTTGACCGTAAAGCCATTTCCTGATGCCAACACTAAGTTTGATCCCCAGAACCTATATACATGCCATATATAATGGCACATGCTTCTAATCTGCTACTGGGGAAACAGACAGGCACACCACTGTGGCTAGCCGGCCACAGACCTGTGAGAGAACCAGCTCCAACAGACACAAGTATGAATGAGGAAAGAACCAGAGCCTCGGTCAGAAGTTCAGATTGTGCAATTTACATCTCCATTTCTTTTCCACATCTGCATGCGCAGGCTCAGATTGCGTGGGCGTGGCTTCTGCTCCACCCTTTGAGCACCTTTGCTCCTCTAGGCCTCCTAGAAATCTCATCACTCGGTTATCACCTTCGTTAGCAGAGGAGCTGCCCTATTTACTCTAGACCTGTGTCAGGCATTAAGAACCGAAATAAACGGGTGGTGGTAGCGCACGCCTTTAATCCCAGCACTTGGGAGGCAGAGGCAGGTGGATTTCTGAGTTCCAGGCCAGCCTGGTCTACAGAGTGAGTTCCAGGACAGCCAGGGCTACACAGAGAAACCCTGTCTCGGAAAAAAAAAAAAGAACTGAAATAAAATAATAAACGTATAAGGAAAAATTCAAGGCACTTACAAGCCATTGTTTTGAAAAGATAATTGCAAAATCAAAATCAAAACTAGACACACATGTTTAGTGGTGATACTGGCTGAATGGGAAAGGTTATTAGAGTAAAAGATATGAGAGTAGAAATAAAATTTTACGTGGGACATATTAAATTTGGAATACCTACTTGGCATACAAAAGAAAAGGCTAAATAGGTATTTGGATTAATGAATATCAGGTGTTGACCTGATCTGTGTTGCTCAATTTGGATTTCCAAGCAAATCCTAGTTCCAGATAAGAGCTGAAGCTATGATCTCATTCTTAATTTTCTTGATCTTTTTGTTTGTTTTTTTGTTTTGTTTTTGTTTTTGAGAAAGGGTCTCTATGTGTAGCCCTGGTTGGCCAGAAACTCATGATGTAGACCAACTAGCCTTGATTCAGAAATCTATCTTCTCTGTCCTCCAAGTACTGGGATTAAAGGCAAATGATACTACATCTGACTATCATCCCTTCAAGGTTTTTTATTTTTGTCCCATTACACAGGAAATACTTTCCCCAGAGACATACAGAGCAGTTCAAATACTGTTAACATCAAAATCATATATGTACTTTGAACCTTTAAGGTTCATTCATTTTTCAAAGCGGTTTAGCAACCTCATGAAATTAGGAAGGATTTAATGGGAAATGGGTATGTAACTGCCTAACCGCTACCATTCATTCAAGGAAATGTCTGATTCAGTTATACATATTAACATTTAATTTTGAAAAATGTACCTCTCTAAACAATCTGTTCTTAGTGTTATAAGAGGTTGAATCACTTGTATGTGTATGAACTCGGGAGTTATGGGAGCTTCTAGAACCCCAGTAGAAGTCTCGTATTTGACAAGAAGCAGAAGCTCATGAAGACTATGTAAGAACATAGGGGTGCTAGATGAAGTTTGAGGTCAGCTTCGATAGGTGCTAGTTGTAGCTTGTAGACCAGCCTCCACAGGTACTGGGTGCAGTCCCAGGGGTCAGCCTTCATTCTGGGAAGCCTGATGGATTATTGCTACAGGTACTATTAGCTCACTTTTCTTCAACTTCCTATGGGTCACCCAAGCTGTTTGTAGACTTGTTGACTTCTCTCCCTTTGGAGGTGTTTTGTTAGCACTGTAATCTATAAAATATATGCTTTAAACCAAAGAATGCTAATCTTAAACCAAGGAAGAAAAGGATTTAAAAAGGTCCTTGCCTATAGAAGAGGTTATATTGATTAGATTATTTTTGCCACAAAGCTGTAGTTTGTTTCAGTTGTGGTGTGTAGGTCTTGACTTCTACGGAGGCTTAATTGTATCCTATTGACTTGTGGGCTCCCAATAAACTTCTAGTAAAATTTCTTTTGCATAAATTATCTCACATAGTAGCTTTGCTTGCAAAGAGTTCTCTGGGATAGATGTTATTATAGACATTCTCTTAAGGTCAAAATCCTTCTGAGATCTGTGGCTTTACCGAATGCAGGTGGAATTTGGTGCTCATAAAAAGTTGGAACAGAAGTTTTGAAAGCTGCCAGAATTCAAAGTGTTGAGAGAGTAAATCTATGCAGAAAAGCCAACACACCACAGCAAGTTTGTCAACTTGAAATTTGTGGCAGAAGATGCCAAGAATAAGAGTATGATAAATAGAAACCAAATTTAAGAACAACACAGCTAAGTCTATGGAAGGGAAGGAACTGAAACAGAAATCTGTGACTTTAGAGTTTCTTTGTGTAGCTTCCTTCCTATGATGTAACCTCTGCCCAGGAAGGCAACTAGAATAGCCAAAAAGCACAGGCTAGCAAGGGAGAAGTGTGCCCTTTCTCTCTCCAGCCTTGTATTTGTAGCTTTATCCCAGCACCTTTAAAAAACTCATAGGATCTTTGCTTCAGGACAAGTTGGGGTTATTTCTATTTCTAAAGGCAACCCTTTCTCCATTCTGTGCAAGGTATATATTTTGACTTTTCATGCCTAGTGAATTTAATCAAGGCTATAATGTATATTTCATACTATAACCTAGTTATTGATATAGCTGTGTCATGTGTAGTACATCCACCTGTATCATAATGCTTTTGAAAAAAGTAGTCTTTTTCTTTTAAAAGTGTTAGATAAAATTATACCAGTTTTATAAGATCAGTAGAATATATCACCAAACAAGAATACATGCCCAGTTCTAGAACTGCCTATCCAGTCCTACTTCTGTTTATTTATAAGACTGGATACTTAGGACATCCTCTCTGTGATAACAAGTGAAATAAATGTTTTTGGCCTTTGGTTCTTGTTCCATAGCAAAGTACTTTCTTATCATATTAGAAGTACTGGGTTCAGTTTCCAGACCTTAAAAAAAATAACACTAAAATTTAGTTATTTGTTTTTTAGAGGGTGCATTGCAGAATAAATATTGATTTTCTATGAACTTCTACATGTATTGCTACTAATAATATACTTGATATTTTCTTCTATGCAGTGCATGCCTTTCAAACTTAACAAATGGTGCAAGGTCTCTTGTCTATCATTTTTAGCAAGGGCATTTTTTCATAAGTTCCTGCTCAAAATCATTGTCAGAAAATGAAACAGAATGTTAGTTACAATAAGCCATTTCCAGACACTATGGGAATACATGTGACTAAACTGCAAATGCATATGTTTAGCATATAGTTCTCCCTGTTATTAAAACTGAATATAACAAAGTCCCATATTTAATATAATTATGTACATGAGTTTTTTTAATACTATTTTTCACATAAGGAATATATAAATGAAAACTAGAGCAAGGATCTTTAAAACCCATGTTAACTTCTGCAGTTGCACGAAGTGCTTTCCACAAGCTGTGCAATATTGATTTGGGGCAATACCACTAGTAAATGTAAGCTATTTCAAGCCTGTTGAGATTGTATCAGCAGGCATCTGCAGAGTGTTGATGCTTAGGAAAGAGGCAGAATACGAATAGTATTGAGAAATAAAAGCTTGATAGAGATCTTTTGCCATGCTGCATAGAATTGTTTCACAGAAATATTATTCTCTTTTTGCTTCGAAGCTTTGTCAGGCTCAAATCTAAAAACACATCGATTTGTTGTCAGTAGGTTGCCCATGCTGGATGGATCTGTCTTAGCTCCATTGTATGAACATTATTGTAGTCTCCTGGCTCCAGGCAGATACTACTTGAAAAGCAGCTTAGATTTATCTCCACATCAGCCTTTACACTTAATTCCTTCATGCATCTTGTGTATGCTCCATACATAAAAAGGATCAGCGGAATCTGTTTTACCAAGCTAAATGTGTACAGTTTTGCCGTGATATACCCTGGAAGCTTTCTTTGTTTCCTCCCATTGCTAATGATAAATGGTTAAGAGATGGCCTATGGTGTCTCTTAGAAAATGAGATACTATTTGCATTCCTCTGATGACTAAGGATGTTGAACATTTCTTTAGGTGCTTCTCAGCCATTCGGTTTTCCTCAGTTGAGAATTATTTGTCTAGCTCTGTACCCCACATCAATGGGTGGAGAGGCCCATGGCCTGTGATGGCTTGATGCCCCAGTATAGGGGAATGCCACGACAGGGAAGTGAGAGATGGTAGGCTGGTGAGCAGAGGGAGAGGGGATGGGATAGGGTTTTTTTGTAGGGGAAACCAGGAAAGGAAATAACATTTGAAATGTAAATAAAGAAAGTATCTAATAAAAAAAGAAAAAAAGAAAAGAAAATGAGATACTAGCCATATTGACTTTATGCTGGTTTTCTCTTTCTTACCCTGTTTTGGGTTATCCAAGAACCCAGAATAGAAGCTGACATATGGCATCTCTGCAGTACTGGATGCACATCTGCAGCACAGGCAGGCAGGATTTCAAGTTTATTAAGTAGACTGCCTCTGTAAGTAAAATAATGCTTTATAGGTATCCCATTAATTTGAAATGAATCTTCATGCTCTTGTAGTCTAGGCAGTGTGTTTAGGTTTACAAGAAACAAGAGAACTAATGAGCCAAACACTGTATCTAAATTTTTTCAAATAATATTTCTTTTTTTAATTAGATATTTTCTTTATTTTCATTTTGAATGATATCCCCTTTCCTGGTTTTCTCTCTGAGAAAAACCCCTGTTCCCCCTCACCCCCACACTCCTCCTGCTCACCAACCCACCCTCCCCCGTGTCCTGGCCCTGACATTCCCCTGCACTGGGGCATAGAACCTTCACAAGACCAAGGGCCTCTCCTCCCATTGATGACCGATTAGGCCATCCTCTGCTATACGTATGCAGCTGGGGCTATGAGTACTACCATGAGTACTACCATGAGTACTCTTTGGTTGGTGGTTTAGTCTTAGTCCCTGGGGGCTCTGAGGGTACTAGTTAGTTCATATTGTTGTTCCTCCTAAGGGGCTATAAATCCCTTCAATTCCTTGGGTCCTTTCTCTAGCTCCTTCATTGGGGATCCTGTGCTCAGTCCAATGGATGGCTGTGAACCTCTACTTTTGTATTTGTCAGGCACTTCAGAGCCTTTCAGGAGACAGCTATATCAGGCTCCTGTCAGTCAGTACTTGCTGACATCCACAGTAGTATCTGGTGATTGAATATGGGGAGGATTCCCAGGTAGGGCAGTCTCTGGATTGTCCTTCCTTCAGTCTCTGCTCAATACTTTGTCTCTGCAACTCCTTCCATGGGTATTTTGTTCCCACTTCTAAGAAGGATTGAAGTATCCACACATTGGTCTTCTTTCTTCTTGAGTTTCTTGTGGTTTGTGGATTGTATCTTGGGTATTCTGAACTTCTGGGCTAATATCCACTTATCAGTGAGTGCATACCATATGTGTTATTGTGTGATTGGGTTACCTCACTCAGGATGATATTCTCCAGACCCATCCATTTCCCTAAGAATTTCATAAATTCATTGTTTTTAATAGCCAAGTAGTACTCCATTGTGTAAATGTACCACATTTTCTGTATCCATTCCTCTGTTGAGGGACATCTGGGTCGTTTCCAGCTTCTGGCTGTTATAAATATGGCTGCTTTGAGCATAGTAGAGCATGTGTCCTTATTACATGTTGGACATCTTCTGGGTATATGCTCAGGAGTGGTATAGCTGGGTCCTCTGGTAATACTATATTCAATTTACTGAGGAACTGCCAAACTGATTTCCAGAGTGATTGTACCAGCTTGCAATCCTACCAGCAATGAAGGAGTGTTCCTCTTTCTCCACAACCTCACCAGCATCTGCTGTCACTTGAGTTTTTGATCTTAGCCATTGTGACTGGTGTGAGGTGGAATCTCAGGGTTGTTTTGAGTTGCATTTCCCTGATGACTAAGGATGTTGAACATTTCTTTAGGTGATTCTCAGCCATTCAATATTCCTCTGTTGATAATTCTTTGTTTAGCTCTGTACTCCATATTTCAATAGGGTTATTTGATTCTCTGGAGTCTAAATTCTTGAGTTCTTTATATATATTAGATATTAGCCCTCTAATATCCAATATAGGATTGGTAAAGATCTTTTCCCAATCTTTTGGTTGCCATTTTGTCCTATTGACAGTGTCCTTTGCTTTACAGAAGCTCCTCAATCTTATGAGGTTCCATTTCTCAATTATTCATCTTAGAGCATAAGCTATTGGTGTTCTGTTCATGAAATTTTCCCCTATGTCTATGTGCTCAAGGCTCTTCCCCCACTTTCTTTTCTATTAGTTTCAGTATATCTGGTTTTATGTGGAGGTCCTTGATCTACTTGGACTTGAGCTTTGTACAAGGAGATAGGAATGGATCAATTTGCATTCTTCTACTATCCACTGAAAATTCCACACACTTCTTTATTTTCATCATAAATGTACCACCATGATTTTCTTCCAACTCCCCATTATTCCTCACCCTATTTTTCTCCCAACTTCATGTCTTCCTTTTGAATTGTTATTTATAAGTCCATGAATCCAGTTAATATTGCTCATAAGTGCATAGGAGTGGCAATATCCTCTTGGGCATAGGTAAGGTAACAGGGGCCAATGCTTAAAGGAGCCATGGTATCATAGAAGTAAGAGTGTTGGTGTAGATAGAGAGGGATCAGGATGACAGGTCGGAGGAGCTGTGATGCTGGGATCTGAAAGCTTGTACCTACAAAAGCAACTATGTTCTCTGTCCTTCCTCCTTCCCCACTTTTAAAATTTTTCCTTTAATCGGGTTTTACTGTAACTCAGCACTCATGCATAAGTAAGTCTGTTCACTTTAAGGGTGGTGATTTGCATGAGTAATGGAAATACTTTGTCAGCATGACTTCCCTCTTTGCCTCACTGTAAGATTATCCAGGGAAGCTGGGCCTATAGGGAGAACTACTTCCAGAATTCCCCTTACAGTGTGAATAGTTTCATTTTCCATGCACTTCTAGAACTTCTCATCAATTTTTCTCCATGACTTTTTCCAATGGATGCCAAGAATGCTGGCAGTGCATGTCTAAATAAAGCTCCAAACCATTGTGCTGATGTTTGAGTATCTTTAGCCTTCCAAATATGTAAAAGTGATAGTGGCACTATCCAAACTCTCTGTGCCATACATCATAGAAATATTTGCATTATGTACCTGCTTATTCCTTGTAGGGAGAAAAGTTTAGACTTTTGGGTCAAGATTCTCTAAAAAATTTTTAGTGTTTTTTTATGGTCTCAAAAACTTCTTTCATATTTATTTTTTACCCTCATAAGATGCCTCTTTCAGTGTTGACAAGGGCAGCATGCACCACCAATTGATAAAAGGACAAGCACTTATAATAATGCTTAGAATAGATGAGAAAGCCAGGGCAGTTTCTGGGGTTCCATGGGGTTGATTAGCTAACAGAGCATTGTTTGCTGAGGTATTATTTGAGCAAACACCTGTCAGATACACAAGAGTTGGTGAAAACAAAACAAAACAAAACAAAACAAAACAAAACAAAACACCACACAAAAGCAGTCAGCCAGGATGTAGAGATGGGGTATGATCCCTAGAGAAGGAGCAAGCATGTATGGGGCACATAAAGACAGAAGATAGGGTAGCTTATATAAAGCAAAAGATATGGTGGTAAGGAGGAAGATAGGTGAACCACAGGCCAGATCAGATGTAACTTGAAGGCCCTGCAATTTCATTTAAGGAATTTTTTGTGATTCTGGGTTTACTGGGACATTACTGGCTGGTTTAAGACAGGGCCCAACATGTTCAGATTTAATTAGACATGCATTCTCTCTTCTGTGTGAAGAAATGATATCAATTAGATTTATTTTATTCCCCTAGATTTTATCAGATGGATCTTGTGTAGGGTAAGCAGAAGATGACTTTTTCTTCTTTCTTCAGTTATTGCTTCCTTCCTTTCTTCCTTCCCTCCTTCCTTCCTTCCCTCCTTCCTTCCTTCCCTCCTTCCTTCCTTCCCTTCTTCCTTCCTTCCTTCCTTCCCTCCTTCCCTCCTTCCTTCCCTCCTTCCTTCCTTCTTTCCTTCCCTCCTTCCTTCCTTCTTTCCTTCCC
>NW_022196898.1:29265138-29287961 GCF_008632895.1 Mastomys coucha
TCCTTTTTTTTTTCTTTTCTTGTACCTCACTCTTCCTACTTTTGTGGGTCTTTGAGTTTGGACTCAAGGACCTCTGACATTGTCTTTGGTTTCAAGAATGTTACTTAGAAGAAAAGGTCTGGAAATATGTGTCTTGTGAGCATCTATAACAAGGAGGGTTTCCAAAGTGAAAGGGCTTAAATGGCAGATGTTTCATAATGGGGCATGTTCTCCCCACAGAGTGCACAGAATGAGGCTGGCAGCATGAGGGAGACAGATTTCAAGGTTTTGAACTTTTCAGAACTAGGGTTAGTTTTGATTTTTGTCTGCATAAGAAAGATGGAAAGAGAAAGCAAGAATCAAATATAATTACTAGGCTTGGATGGAAAACCTGGGTGGATGGTGCAAAGACCCAGTGTGGGGTATGGTTACATGTTTAGCCAGAAAATTAGTACTTTTTCCTGCTTAGTTTGTATTTGAAGATGCCATTAGTAATTTAATACATATTTCAAGTTCTATCAGTTATAAAATCTTAGGACAAAGTAAATTATGGAAATATCAACATTGACTCAGACAAACCAGGCCCTGGTGAGAAGATAGTTTGCTTACTGCAACAATTTGCTATTTGAAAATTTTGCTTTAATGGTGCCAATTTTCTTTTTAATAACTTAAGAGGAGCTGGGTGAAATATCACACTGAGTCTAAAGCAAAAGCTCACCTATTTGGCTTTCATGGCACCCTGTGGTATGATTGCTTGCCATCTTCATAGTCTTTCATTTTCCAGGATGTAGATCACAGTTCTGCAGTTGAAGATAGCCCCCCTCCCTGGGTGTCTCATAAACTTTAGGAATTCCTCACTCCAATACGCCCTGCTCTTGTTATGTTCTTAGGCTGGAAACATTAGAGCAGAAAGTTGGATGAAAGTGAGGTGGATGACAGAGCAGAAGGGTCTCGTGGGTTCTGCTGGTTATTGGCTGGTGACCTGGGGATTCATTAAACCTCTCTAGTCATCGTATGAAAATGAAGCTAATAATACCTGTTCTTTGGGGATGTGGAGAGATTAAAAGAGGGAATGCTTGTATGCGCTTGACACGCATTGCAGGTACTCCATAGACAATAACCTTAAGTATTACTGTGGGACATTACTGTACCTTTCCAAATGCAGAAACCTAAATGCCAACTCACCAAGCTCCTTACAGACTCTTAGGCTAATGAAGGCTATAATTGAAACCAGCAGCAACATCCTCAAGGACTGTAGAAAGAATGAAAAAAAAAAAAAGAAACGTAAATATCTACAAAGTGCAGTTGTCTTTCCAGAGCTAAGGCAGAAAGCAAAGCTTATGTGTAGCCTTCGCTTTGCTATACATTTTGATGTCTATCTGTCTGTCTCTCTGATTCTGTCTGAGCATCTGTATTCCCTTTGAAAGTCACTTTGTATGTTCATGAATGACTTTATAGTTGTGTATACCCATGCTTTACTCTGACTTGGTCTATCCTAGCTCCATATGAATTTTAGGTGACATGAACTGTGACCAGCCATCAAAATTTACATGACATTGCTTTAAATTTTCCCGAGAAAATGCTTAGCCTGTTCTTGATTTTTCTTTGGTTGAATCCTTACTGTAGTCCAGGTGAGAAAAAAGGCAGTATAGTCTTGGGCTTATACCTTCATGGAAGATGTAGGCAGAACAGCAGGAAATAAAAGGGATTTTGCATACAGCAAGCAGAGTAATTTGTTGTCAGGGTAATGTTTTAAATAGAGAATAAAAGGCCAATAAAAGTTTCTAAGATACTAAGGATACATGAGAGACATAAAAACATAGAGCATGAAATAACCATTTTCCACAGAGAGGCTGGAAACCCAGAAAATTGCATCTCTCTTTATCAATCTGATTTTATTCCTGGTACATCGGATCCATTTGCTTATTGAATATTACTAATTGTCTACTTTTTGAATATTATCAATTGTCCATTCAATGCAGACAATACATTGAACTAGGTTCTCACTCTACAGTCATTGGACCAGAAATCTGTAAATTCTTCTCACTGTGATTTGTCTCCACTAACTTTGTAAATTGTGACATGGTAGGGGTTAGGATTCTGTCTTTGCTCTCTGCCCCTGACTTTCATTTCCTCAATGACTTTATCTACTCTTACAGCTAGAAATTCCATGCACATGATGATAACTTTCAATTTGGATTTCTAGCCAAGTTGCCACCCCGAACTCCAGACCCACATAGCCAGCTGCCCACTTGATCTATTGTCTTAGATTTGTAATGAGCAACTAAAATATAATGTTCTCCAAGTATTGCTCCTATTGCAAACCTGCTTTGATCAGTCTCTATTATGACAAGTGACCTACTTCTTTGTTATGTTTTCTTGAAACTTCCTATTGTCTCTGAGTTTTCTTTGTGTGTCCCATAGCTAATCTGCAGTCAGTGGTCTGTCCTGATTGCTCTTTTGCTCTAGTAATATGTGGACTAGCTACTTCTCAGCTCCAATTTCACCTTAAGACAATGGCCCTGATGGGTTAAATTGCTTCTCTGAAGTAGCTAGTTTTCATGCTTCATTTCTGGATGCCAATATTCTCCCTTCTCAGTGGATGTGCAGATCTTCATCAAGTCATCTATATTCTCTATATAAAAGTTTCCTATGTGGTCATGGTCCATAAGGAAATCTGCACTGTTTTCAATCCTGAGTGAGGCCCACAAGATCTCTTTCTCCCCTTTTAATTGGGATCTTATGTATTCCTACTCACCCTGGCTCTTTCTCACATTTTACGGATTTCTTTGTTTGTCTCTTCTTGTACTAGTCAAGCCCAAGTCCCAGAGTTAACTGGACTGTCTTAGTCAAGTTTTCTATTCCTGCACAAACATCATGACCAAGAAGCAAGTTGGAGAGGAAAGGGTTTATTCAACTTACTTCCACATTGCTGTTGATCACCAGAGGAAGTCAGGACTGAAACTCAAGCAAGTCAGGAAGCAGGAGCTGATGCAGAGGCCATGGAGAGATGTTTCTTACTGGCTTGCTTCCCCTGGCTTGCTCAACTTGCTCTCTTACAGAACCCAAGACATGCAGTCCAGGGATGGCACCACCCACAAGGGGCCCTACCACCTTGATCACTAATTGAGAAAATACCCCATAGCTGGATCTCATGGAGGCACTTTCCCAACTGAAGCTCCCTTCTCTGTGATAACTCCAGCCTGTGTCAAGTTGGCACACAAAACCAGCCACTACATTTTCTTCTGCCTGAACATGCTTTTTATGTTTCTATCCTCTTGATCTTCATTTACTTGAATAATCCTGTGAGGCTTTCTCTTGCCAACATTTTAATGTCTTGTGTCTTTACCTTGTGCTCTCTGATCCCTACTCCATTTTACCCACAGCACTTAACCATGTGTTCAGATAGCTCATATCTTCTCCTGTATAAGGATGCAAACCTCTAAGTCAAAGATTTCTGGTTACCACATTTACTGCTCTGACCTCAGGACCTGAAAAAGTGCCTGAAATTTTGTGGGACTCAATAATAAAGAATACATAGTGAATTAATGAGTGTGTTAACGAATGGATGGATCTAGAGATACAATTTTACCATGTTTTTGTTTCCATGCTCTATGGGGAATTCATAGACCACTATTCCACCAACTTCAAAAGTTTTTCTGCAGTTCTTAAATATAAGATTCAAAGTAATTTGCCCCAAATAACAGCACTCCACATATATTTTAGTATCTAGATCTTGGAATAAACTACATTGGTTTATACTACTTTACTCCCCTTGGATCCCAGGAATGCAGTCAATTACAAGTATAATATTAACTGGCAGTAGAGCTGTCAGCACAATAAAAGTACTTACAGAAGTCCTCATACCGAGATGGGCATGTGGTGAATCTTTGGACAACACACTCAGACTTTTCAAAATCCACTGATACTGACCAACTACCTCATCCTATCCTTTTGTCTTCATGCATTTAAAAAAGCAGGTCATACCTTTAATATTGATCTAACAATATTCTGAGAGCACACTTGAGTTAAATATCATATTATATCCATATTTAATGCTGCTTCAGTAATGAAGAATTGAATACTACTGCTGTCTTATGTATCAGGGTAGTTAACTGAATACTCAATTTAGTAGTCTGACTGGAGCATGAGGATGCTTTGGAGATAGCGTGCATGTCTCTCATTCTTTCAGAGCTCTATGCTCTGCTGATGAGATCTAACCAGCCCACTGCTTGACAAACATCTGTGATTGCCAAAATCTCTCCTGATTTCCTTTGTCTATAGTCGCCCTCCCCAAATTCAACTTAAGATGGCATGTCCTTTTATGCTTGACATTTGAGGTTTGTGATTTGTCTTCAGACAAAAATGATTTTGTTGTTCAGAGGCCAAGTTTTATTTTACAGCTTTTAATCCCCCTTTCCTTTCATCTGGAGCACTCATGAGTCAACACAAAATTGTCTTGTGTTTATTTCTCTCAAATTCCTTCTCATGACTTTAACTTATATATCTTTTATCTTGCGTCACTCATTGTTTAAAATCAGAAGTTGCAACTTTTTTACAACATGATTTGACTATATAATGTAAAAGTACCATGACATGATGTATCATAACATACAGCAACATATGATAACAGTAAGATGATGTTAAATTCACTGGAAATCATTTTGAGTGGTGCTGTACATTCCACCAGCAGGGTATGCATTGCTATCTCAGGGGATGTGATTTTCTTCCTCATTGCTAGAATATGGGATGTTTTTATTTTTTTATTGTACATTAACAAAACATTCCAATTTTACCCTAGTTGCATATCAAACTTTGCCTTCTAAAACAAGGAGCTGGAATAGGCTTCTCTCTATCGTTTACCGTGCTGCAAGGATTCTGTGAAGATGTCATTTCATAATCACTCTCCCTCAGCACCATTGCCATCAAGTTAAGAAATATACAAATATTTACTTAGAAATCTCTATGAACACCAAGTGTTTATTACTGAAATATATTTAATCTTTCTCCCAGGGCCTTTTAAGAGAAATACTTATTTTGGAGTGGAAGGAAATTATGTCAAGATTTCAGAATTCTTCTAAAGTTCTTTATAATACAAGCCACAGAAGGCTCAGGAAAGACAGAATGTAAAGTGTTCAGTGGCCTTAACCGAAGGCAGGAAGACTCTAAATAGCAGAGGTGAAACTGTGGCCTCCGTAGTAGACATGCTCTTTGCTAATCTGCCAAGCATTAATTAGAATACAACTTCTTTTTATATGGTCATTCACTCTTTGTCACAAACGTGTAATATGGTGATGGAGTAGGTGTCTTGCCACTGCACATAAATCAACAAGATTTCCCTTTTTTAATTTTTAAAGATTATTGTGTCTTTATGTATTTGTGTGTGTGTGTATGTGTGTTTGTGTGTGTGTGTGTGTGTGTGTGTGTGTGTGTGTGTATCTTTCTGTGTGCAAATGTTTATGTGGGTACCTCTACAGTACCAAGGACTGGAGTTGGGTTGCCAGATGGTTAGGAGCCACCTGACATGGGTGCTAGAATATAACCTCAGCCTTCCTAGAGACAGCAAGCACTCTTAACTACAGAGCCCTCTCCTCAAGTTGAGATTTCTTTTTACAATTATTTAACAAAGCAAATATTAACCTGTCAGATAACTTCTCAAGATAAAAAAGCAAAGATGCTCATAGAACTGGAAGGACAATGAAGTGGAAGAAGGGAGAAGTGAGGGAGAAGAGTCATGGGGAGCTAGCTCTCATTGCAGGGTCCCTTCTTACAAGCTCTGACGTACTGGTTAAGTAGGCAGATCGCTAATGTCATCTGCATGCATTTAACTTGCATTGTGAAAAGCTTGCCAGCCAAAGACAGGGATCATGGAGCAAGTCAAACAGAAATATTGCGTCTACTTTGTGTTCTTGCTCCTTATTAGTTCTGTGAATGTACAACCAAGATTGCAGACACAGATATGTGGGCATTTAAAAATTACAGTCTTTTCCATGCCAAGTGAATATGGTAAAGTCGAGGTGGGAATGTTTAATATTTTGAGATTACTATCTGACTCATGAGGGAGATAGGCATACAATTATTATGTCTAGGTCAATTACCTTTATAAATTCACAGATGATACCGAATTGAATTGTAGTAGCTTAACAGCTCTATAATTTTATTGCTGTGTTAATGATTCTTTGTTTTTCTTTTGCATACACATGCACACATATATGTTTTTGTGTTGTTCATGCATTGAGCATATGTTTGCTCAAATGTATGTGCACATGTGTGGAGAGAACCATGATTGATATCAGGTGTCTTCTTTAGTCACTCTCTATTTTATATATTGAGTCAGGGTGACTTGATGAACACAGAGCTTGCTATTTTGTTTAGTCTGACTAGCCAGCTTGCTTTGGGCATTCCTTGTTTTGCCTCCTTAGTGAGGTGAGCTACCATACCACCTCAGCCTGATGGAGATACATGGTACTGGAGCTATAAATCTTTGCAGCTGCTAACATGTGCAGCCTTATTTTATGATATAGAAATAATCACTCTTAGCTACCCTACAGAGTTAACAAACAGGATTTCAGTGTCCTCGCTACATTAGCTTGGTGGCTTTGTATAGAGTACAGAAAATAAACTGCCAAAGCGTCTATATGAGCCAAGAATATCTTGATAAAATGAGTGTTTATCTATTTGGAGCAAGCACAGATGAAGTAGTACAATTCTTCACTGTTCTGCACAAAAGTTAAAAACAGAAAGTGAAATAGCAATATTACTAGTATTTTTAGTTCCTGTCTTAAAAGTATAGAGCTAAGGTTTCCTCACCATTATCTTCACATATTGTATAAAGGTGGCACCTTCCACAAACTTACAAAGTATTAGCGGAGGCTTTCAGGCTAGTGGATCATGCCTCACTTTTCTTTTTTATTTCTTTTTTCTTTTTTTTTTTGATATTTTATTAAACTAATAAAATTAATTTTAAACTATACAACTCAGTTGACATTTTTTAAGTCATCAAAATAACTTATAATAGCTAAATGCCTCTTAAATATACATGATATCTTCTGAAGCTAAAAATAATATTCACTCAACCAGTTTTAAAAATCTATTTGGAACATTAAACATGATAGAAGTAGAAAAAAATCTCTTACAAAGTTCTCTATGAAAGGAAACTGAAAAGTTCATGTTTAGATAGAAACCATTCCATCTCCTAGGGAGAATACTCAGTGTAACTGTGGCTTCATATAATGAGTAGGATAGTTTTTCTTCTGTTTATATTTTGAGGAATAGTTTGAAGAGTAATTGTATTAGGTCTTCTTTGAAGGTCTGATAGTTTCTTCACTAAAACCATCTGGTCCTGGGCTTTTTGGGGGGGGTGAGAGACTGTTAATGACTGCTGCTATTTCTTTAGGGATTATGAGACTGTTTGGATGGTTTATCTGATCCTGATTTAACTTTGTTATTTGGTATCTGTCTAGAGAATTGTCCAGTTCATCCAGATTTTCCAGTTTTGTTGAAGAAAGGCTTTTGTAGTAGGATTGATGACTTTTTTAATTCCTTCAGTTTCTGTTGTTATATGCCCCTTCTCATTTCTGATTTTGTTAATTTGGATACTGTCTCTGTGCCCTCTGGTTAGTCTGGTTAAGAATTTATCTATCTTGTGGATTTTCTCAAAGAACCATCTCCTGGTTTTGTTGATTTTTTGTATAGTTCTCTTTGTTTCTACATGGTTTATTTCAGTCCCAAGTTTGATTATTTCCTGCTATCTACTTCCCTTGGGTTTATTTCCATCTTTTTGTTCTAGAGCATTCAGATGTGCTGTTAGCTGCTAATATATACTCTCTCCATTTTCTTTTTGGAGGCACTCAGAGCTATGAGTTTTCCACTTAGAACTGCTTTCATTGTGTCTCATAAGTTGGGGATTTGATGTGTCTTCATTTTCATTAAATTCTAAAAAGTCTTTAATTTCTTTATTTCTTCCCTGACCAAGTTATCATTGAGTAGGGCGTTGTTCAGCTTTCATGTGTATGTGGGCTTTCTGTTGCTTTTGCTGCTATTGAAGACCAGTCTTAGTCCATGGTGATCTGATAGGAAGCATGGGATTATTTCAATCCTCTTGTATTTGTTGAGGCCTGTTTTGTGACCAATTATATGGTCAATTTTGGAGAAGGTACCATGAGGTGCTGAGAAGAAGGTATATTCTTTTGTTTTAGGATGAAATGTTCTATAGATATCTGTTAAATCCATTTAGTTCATAACTTCTGTTAGTTTCAATGTGTCTGTTTAGTTTGTGTTTCCATGGTCTGTCCATTGATGAAAGTGGTGTGTTGAAGTCTTCCACTATTATTGTGTGTGTGGTGCAATGTGTGCTTTGAGCTTTAGTAAAGCTTCTTTTATGAATATAGATGCCTTTGCATTTGGAGCATTGTTGTTTATAATTGAGAGTTCTTCCTGGTATATTTTTAGTTTGATGAGTTTGATGTGTCCTTTGTCCTTTTTTATCCTTTTTGATAACTTTTGGTTGAAAGATGCCTTTATTTGATATTAGAATGACTATACCTGCTTGTTTCTTGGGACCAGTTGCTTGGAAAATTGTTTTCCAACCCTTTACTCTGAGGTAGTGTCTTTCTTTGACACTGAGGTGTGTTTCCTATATGCAGTAAAATGTTGGGTCCTGTTTACATATCCAGTCCGTTATTCTTTGTCTTTTTATTGGGAATTGAGTACATTGATGTTAAGAGATATTAAGGATTAGTGATTGTTTCTTCCTGCTATTTTTTATCTTATTTTTATGTTTATATGACTATCTTCTTTTGGGATTGTTGAAATATTACTCTTTTGCTTTTTCTAGGGTGTAGTTTCCCTTCTTGTGTTGGTGGTTTCCATCTATTATCCTTTGTAGGGCTGGATTTGTGGAGCCATATTGTATAAATTTGGTTTTGTCATGGAATATCTTGGTTTCTTCATCTATGGTAATTGAGAGTTTTGCTGGGTAGAGTAGCCTGGGCTGGCATTTGTGTTCTCGTTGGGTCTGTATAACATCTGCCCAGAATCTTCTAGCTTTCATACTCTGTGGTGAGAAGTCTGGTATAATTCTGATAGGTCTGCCTTTATATGTTACGTGTCATTTTTCGTTACTGCTTTTAATATTCTTTCTTTGTTTTGTGCATTTGGTGTTTTGACTTTTGTGTGACCTGAGGAATTTCTGAGTTTTGTGGGCCTCTTGTATGTTCATGGGCATCTCTTTCTTTAGGTTAGGGAAGTTTTCTTCTATAATTTTGTTGAAGATATTTACTGGCACTTTAAGTTGGGAATCTTTGCTTCTTCTATACCTATTATCCTTAGGTTTGGTCTTCTCATTGTATCCTGGATTTCCTGGATGTTTTGAGTTAGGAGCTTTTGGCATTTTCATTTTCTTTGACTGTTGTGTCAATGTTTTCTATGATATCTTCTGCACCTGAGATTTTCTCTATCTTTTGTATTCTGTTGGTGATGCTTGCATCTATGACTCCTGATCTCTTTCCTAGGTTTTCTATCTACTGGGTTGTTTCCCTTTGTGATTTCTTCATTGTTTCTTCTTTCATTTTTAGATCCTGGATGGTTTTGTTCAATTCCTTCACCTGTTTGGTTGTGTTTTCTTACAATGCTTTAAGGAATTTTTGTGTTTCCTCTTTAAGGGCTTCTACCTGTTTACCTGTGTTCTCCTGCATTTCTTTACAGTTATTTATGTCCTTCCTAAAGTCCTCTATCATTACCATGAGATGTAATTTTAAATCAGATTTCTGCTTTTTTGGTATCCAGGGCTTACTGTAGTGGGAGAACTGGTTTCTGATGATGCCAAGTAGCCTTGGTTTCTGTTGTTTATTTTCTTGCTCTTTCCTCTTGCAATCTGGTTATCTCTGATATTAGCTGGTCTTACTGTCTCTGACTGTGGCTTGTCCCTCCTGCAAGCCTCTGTGTCAGTTCTTCTGGGATACCAGTTTTGTCTGAGAGGAATTTGTGTATGGACAGCTGTGGCACAGGGTCAACTCAGGGGTTCAGACAGAAACTGGAGGATCCTGTCCCAGGCTGCTTCTCAGTTCCTGTGACCTGAGGGCTCCAGGAAGTTCCCTCTGAGCAGAAGTGGTATTCTCACCTGTGCTCACAGGCTTGTTAGCATTCTTGGGAGACCTGCTCTCTCCTCACAGTTTTTGTGATCAGCAGGCATTGTGGCACAGTGTCAGCTCCGGGCACAGAGGGAAACAGGAAGACTTTTCCAGTGGTTTTCGCAGAGTGTCCAATCACTTTCCAGTCATTCAAGCCTTCTTCAATTTTTGAAATAAACCTTTCCCACTCTGAGGCTGTGGTGAAGTCTGTGATCTCAAACACTTCAGATTCTGGGCTCAGTCTGCTGCCATCTTGCAGAGCAGAGCCCTCATTTTTTAATCAAGTACTCTATAGAAACATTGGGAAATCAGATTCACAAGGAGAAATTTGTTTTGCTGGCAAAAGTACTTATACAATAAGTATCCCAGTTAGGAAAGGACAGGGACAGATTCTCCTTTTAGGTGTTAAGATTTGCTTAGGAGTTTGTCATCATGCAGTGGTCATTGGGATGAAGTCTCTCAGGTCTTTCCTCAGACCCACCACAAGGGCTGTGTTAGATGTGTGACACAGGCTTGTAGAAAAATGCTTCCTGGGGACCTATGGAAAAGCTTGATACTGATCTGGCATTAGAGGGGGCTTTGTGTGGTGCTTGAGGTGATTGTCTGTGAGGGATAAATTGGTAGAATTATTTAGAAAGAATTAGGTTCCATTTTCTGTGGTGACTAAGCCAGAAATGCTCTTGGAAGGAATCACTTATTCTTCAGGCATCTCTTGAGGCAGTTGGCAACATTCTGAATGTGTTGGAGGCAGGGGTCTGGCTAGGTATTGAGATATTAACAAGCTCCCTTAGTGGCTTAGCTGCACAGTAGAAGGGAGACTTGTTAGTCAGAATTAGTCTTGTATCATCATCAGAGACATCTGGGAAGCAGTAGTCCTGTGTGTATTATTTTGGGTGGCCGTTGGTTATCTTAGCCAAGATCAAATGAAAGATAAGAAAAACTTAAGCAGAAACAAAAAATCCATCAGTTTTATGGTGGTTCTCTGCTGAAGCCAAAGTCACACTGTGACAGGCTTCAAGTTCTTATGCTTTATATATATATATATGTTCTGGCTTCATGAGCCCTGCCTACACAGATGCAAATCCAACAATTAGGCGGCCTGGTTATCTGGGTTACCTCCCAATGAGCCTCAGCAGTGACTCTGAGAACCTAAGGCAAAGCAGCAGGGGACCATGAAGGCTGAGAAGGCACTGTGTATTTTTCCACTTCAACAGCCTCCCACACTCCCAGCTCAATATCTCATAGACTGTGGTGACAAGTAAAGTTATCTAAAGAATTCAGCCTGATAGTTACATATAATCTGTCAAGGTAATAACTCCCGTAGGACTTTAGGGAGAAGAGTATTTTCAGCCTGACATTTAAGAACACTACTGATTGTAGCCTGTGTCCTACCCCTCATTCAGAGACAGTACCCAAATGCTATACCATATGTCAGCAAACCACAAGCATACAATGGCATAAGGATACAGCTATTGTCCTCTGAAAACTCAGGTAGGACAGAGGGCACCCAATTCTGTTAAGTCAGGCATCTTTGTTGACACAGCTTGACTGTCATTGCAAGAACGTATCAGAATAACAAAACTTACTGTGACAGTCAAGAGGTTATTTGTCCCCTTGGGAGATCAATCACAACTTATTTTTCTGGCCTTTCAAGTAATTCTAAAGATTAAATATCTATGGATGAATGTTATCTGGTAATGTAATTTTTCTGAACTCTTTTCCTAAATAAGAAAAAAGAATCTGTGAAAGAAGAAACGATCATAAAATTCCTATATTAAGATGATGGTATGAATTAAAAATTTATGTTACTAAACATTCTTCTTCAATTCCAGTGGTTCTCAAAATATGGGTCATGTATGGCCCCTTTGGCAAAACTGTCTTTCCAAAAATATTTATACTACAATCCATAATAGTCACAAAATGTCAGTCATGAAGTAGCAATAATAATAATTTTATGGAGGCCTCCACAATGGGAGGAACTCTGCTACAGGGTTGCCCCATTGGGAAGGTTGAGAACACTGCTCTAGCCCCTCTTAGATATGAGCTATGGTTCTTCTGTGTGCTTGCAGCAGCATGAAAGGAGAGCTCTGAAGTTCAGCCTCATTCAGTGGTTGCCTGGGGGCTCTTCTCTCTTTGCTTGGTTTGTAGTGCTGCATTTCCCCAAATTCACTGCTGCCTCCTGTGCTCAGAAGTCTCCAGCATCTAATATGAAGTTCTGAAACTGTTTCTGTGTGCATTTTTTCATATACTTGGTTTTCTATAACTTGGTACAGTTCTCTATTAACATCCCTTTGAGGAATTTTGCTTTGCAATTTTGTTTTTACTGGACCCCAGGGACATGCAATCACTGTTGGTAAAATATTATATGAAGAGCTTCCAGAACATGCTTACAGTGAATAAGTAAAGGTATCAAGAGCATCTCATGCAGCAATACTTCTTGGCTTTTTTCCTGCTCACAACATTTGATCCTGCACCCTTTTCCTCCACTCTACTTCTCAAGTCACTCTTCTGCTAATGGAACAGTTCATGCTTTTTATTAGTAGCTCCTAACAAACAAAGGTCAGAACAATGCTTTAAATTGGAAAACATGTCTTTGTGCAGCAAACATCATATTTTATGAAGATAGTATGTATACCTAATACTTTATTTTTAGTTTCATGGTGATTATAGTACAATCATGTTACTATCTAGAGGATCTTAACTGCCAATTAAAGGATGTGAAAGCATGTGGGGATTGGCTTGAGAATTCAGCTACTGCTCAGTGAAATGATCTCACCATCAGTGTGAGATATGAACTGATAGAGACATATCAAAGAAAGCTGAAACATAAGGAGGAAGCACCTGACTCAAGGGAACAGAGAGATCTGGCAGGAAGGATACACACTTATGGGATAAGGAGAGTCACTGAAGGGGATGAGAAGAAAACATAGAAGGAGCACACTTATCTTAAAGGATGAGAGTCATCAGAGAGAATGCACCTCTTCCAAGGATAGCTGGGAGCCATCAGGGCAGACACTGACCTGAGAGGCTGAGAGAGACAGTCACTTAAAGGAATGGGAGTGGTCACCAGGGAGGACACTCACCTAGGAGGAAAAGAAGGAGCCACTAGAAAAGACACTTACTTAAAGCAAAGATAGGGAGTCCTGTACAAAATCATGTATTTTTCTAATCTACAACATCATAGGAGAAGATGATAAAGTGTGACTCATCTAAAATGAATGAATTCCAAACTCTAGGCTATGTCCTCCATGAAGACACATAGGTACAATTTTTTGACTGTATCATGCTGTTAGAAGAGGAAATCTAATGTCTGACTCTGAGTGACTCTTCTGCCTGCAGAAAAGTATTTACCATCTGCTTCAGATCTCTGCATCAATGCTCTTACTCCACAGCAGAACAGATGTCTTATTTATGAGACCGGAATCCCATTCTCTCAGTTACAGCACTGCTTCCCTCCCTTCCTCCCAAACATATACAACATACATAATTAGATTGCTCCTCCCTCTCTTCTATCTATCCTATCTATCTATCTGTCTGTCTGTCTATCTATCTATCTATCTATCTATCTGTCTGTCTGTCTGTCTATCTATCTGTCTGTCTGTCTGTCTGTCTGTCTATCTATCTATCTATCTATCACTTATCTATCTACTTATCTATCATCTATCTTCATCCTATCATATCTTTTAATCTATCAACTATGTATCTATCATCTATCTATATATCCATCTATATCTATTGTATTTCTATCATGTATGTATGTATGTATGTATGCATGTACTTCTATCTATCTATCTATCTATCTATCTATCTATCTATCTATCTATCTATCTATCTTATATTCTATAGATTCTATCATCTGTCTATCTAGCTGTATCTATTCTATTTCTATCATCTATCAATCTACTTATCTTTATTCTGTATGTATCTATTCACCTATCATATCTGTCTACCCATCCATCCTTCCATCTACCTATCCATTCACGTATGTATGTATGTATGTATGTATGTATGTATGTACGTATATATGTATGCATGTTTGTTTGTATGTCTGTATCTATGATCTGTGATCTATCTATCTATCTATCTATCTATCTATCTGTCTGTCTATCTCTTACATTCTTCATCTTTCTCATCTATCTTTTACATAACCCTTTTCTCATTATTTCCACAGAAGCTTCTTTAATGTCAGTATATGAGCCTATTTTCCTATTTCATCACCCAGTGGCTTGTTGCATATCATTCTTTTTTTATTGTGTTTTGTCAGCCTCACAGTCACTGAGAATATGACCTAGCTTCCCAAGGGTTATGCACAAGGTGCCCAAGTTTTTGCACCTGAAGGTTTGAGTCCCCCAAACACATTTGTCCATCTTTTGGGGAACCCTTACCTTTCTTACCTTTTAAAGAAGACATGGTCTAAACTTCACTTACAGGTGCCTAGAGATTTGATCAAGTTGTTAAGAGCACTTGTTCTTCCAGAGAAATGGGCTTTAGTTTTTTTTTCCAGATGACTCACAAGCACTTATAAACACAGTTTCTGGGGATCTGATGTCCTCTTCTGACCTTCACAAACACGATGTATATATGTGGTGCACACCATGTATATATGTAGTATACACTGATGCCAGCAAAACAGGCAAACACATAAGAAACAAATAATAAAAATTTAAAAATTAAAAAACTCACAGGTTTGCTATTCTTTATTATCTAGAAAACCAACTCTTTGAGGTGTTCTCTGAATTTCTCTGTGTAATGACCCTCATTACAGGGATAGGTTTTTTTTGTTTTTTTTTTTTTTTTTTTTTTTTTAACCTCTTTAACTCCTCAGTATATAGTCTTCAACAGCATGGACTTGTGTCATCTATGAAGAAAGTCCTGCTCAGAGCCTTCTTATCAGAGGCTAAATAAATATTGATGACTAAGGAAGATAACTAGAGTCTATTCTAAAACTGTTGCATGAGATTTTTAATCATGTATCATACACAGAAGAGGTTTTTGTAGGAAAAATACATTTAAAAATTGTATCAGTTTACATATGATGACAAGAATACCTTTTCTTTTCTTTTTTTATTAGATGTTTTCTTTATTTACAATTACAATATCTCCTTTCCCAGTTTCCCCTACAAAAAAATAAAAATAAAAAAAAAATGAAAGAAAATAAAAGAAAAAACCAAAAACTAAAACAAACCCCTGTTCCTGCACCCCTCCCCCTGCTCACCACCCTACCTCCTCTTGCTTACTGGTCCTGGCATTCCCCTACACTGGAGCATAGAACCCCCATAGGGCCAAGGGCCTCTCCTCCCATTGATGACCAACTTGGCCATCCTCTGCAATACATATGCTGCTGGATCCACTAGTCCCACCATGTGTACTCTTTGGTTGGTGTTTTAGTTCCTGAGAACTCTGAGGGTACTAGTTAGTTCATATTGTTGTTTGTCCTAAGGGGCTGAAAACCCTTCAGCTCCTTGGGTCCTTTCTCTAGCTCCTTCATTGGGGACCCTGTACTCAGTCCAATGGATGGCTGTGAGCCTCTACTTCTATATTAATTGGGCAAGAATACCTTTTCAATGAGGTAAAGAGGGGAGAACAAAGAATGTTTTGTTGTGGTTCTTCTTCTTTTTCTTCTTTTTTTTTTAATGAAGAGGCAGGGACTCTGTGACTAATATATGGTGCATTTCATGTGTTTCCACTGCTAACAATTGAAAGGAGAAGAGAGAAAAGAGGAAGCTAAAGAATAGAGAAGAACAGTAAAAAGACAGAAGGTTAATCCGCAAAGAAAGTGGAGAAACAAAGATGGGGGTGAAGTAAGTGGATTGGGAATGGTACACAGCTTGGAGAAACCTGATAAGCATAAGAATACAATTTAGGACATAAAGATGGTTGTGGATCACAGAAGGATAGTTCCTCAGAACCACCAAATAATGAGGCTTCTGTTTAATACTGTGATTGTCCTGAGGCAACTCAAAAAATTAGCGCAGAATTACTATAACAACCAAGTGTATTAGGTGAATTGTGCTTTCCATAACAGACGATTTTCTTCCTAAAATGTCTTAAACATTTTAGGAGGTGTTTTGCTCCAGGGAGCTGAGCAAGGTGCTTTTTTGTGAGACCTGTACATGAATCTCAGCTCTGTTACTTACTGATTTGCATATCACTTTCATCAGTCTGGTAGGTTATTTTTTTTTTCTCTTCTAGATACTTGCTCTTTGTGCCATTGGAATAGTAGTACCTTCAAAACTGATTGTTCTTTGGACAGATATATAATACATACTAATAAAGTATAATAAATGGTCAGAGGCAATCATGATAGACATAGTAATATTGCTTCCTCCCTAGTTCTATATTCTTAATCCCGTAGTAATTATATGATCTTTTTTATTTAAAAGCAAAGCAGGCTTCGAAGGAAACGTTCAGCTCCTTCTTGAATAAGAAATATTAATGTTAAGCTAGGCATGCTTCATCAGTGAACTGGGCCTGAATCTATAGGAATGTAAAGTCCTTAGGGAAGTCAGAGGATAAAAATTCTGTGAACAGTTACTAATGAAGGGACAAGCTGGGTTTGGAAAGAGTCTGTAGAATTTTGTCCTTGCAGAAGGCAGGAGAGTCAGAACCTATTGTGACATCTGTGTTGGCAAGGTACCCAGGAACTGGCCTGGGAAAAGGCACTAGCTAACAGAGTAACACACTGCTACTTAAGCAAATTACTATTTGCAGTGTTCTTTATTTAAGAATGTCTTAATATCAACTATTAAGTGTTTTGAACATTAATAGGGAAGGGACAATTGCTAGCCTTCTGCTAAACACCCTTGCTTGCCCCAGTTCACTGTTCAGGGTCTCCAGGGAAACAACAATAGCATGGTGATGATAGCTTTCTCCCCTGCTTCTAATTTAAAAGGGAATTTTAATATCACATTTAGAAGATATTTACTGCCATTATATTTACTCTGGTATGCTTTATCAGGTCAATCACTATTCTTTTCGAAACTACTTATTAAAAATTTACCTGCATGGATCTGGAGCCAAAGTAAGAGCAAAGAAGCTTTTCCTCAACAACAGTACAAGCTTTTCAATAGCACAGAGTGGAATGAACATTTTGTGATATTGAAACACTTACATAATTTTTGCCCACGAGACTGAACCGAGATGAGCTCATGATTCATCTGCAACATATAAGCGAGTAGGAGGCATGGCTTCAGCTCGGGAGGCTGAAGACTTCTGATGAGAAGAGCCTTAAGCCCTGATATGGAAATATTTTGCAATTCTAATTAGAGTCAAATCACTGCAGATCTGTTAGTTGCAATTTTTATATTTGCATTTATACCTTAGACTTCTATTCAGACTATCTCATCAGGAATTTCACCATTTTCAGATAAGGCTTTCAAATCTGCAGAAATGACCATAAGCTTTTAAGCTATTAAGTAATTGTAGGAGTTGGTACACTATCAGGATAAGGTCATTGTTGAAAAAAGGCATTTTATTTTCCTTTAGTTAAGTTCAATTCAAGCTTATATTGTCAGTTACTGCCTAAAACTTATATTCCTCTGTGGAAATACTCCATATACTATAATATGTATTTTAAGTTCTGATTGAGATTTAGTATTGAGATTTAGTATAGGCAAATAAAATGTCTTCTATAATATTATTTGTGCATAACGAAGCAGTCAAGAGTTGTTCCTAGGTAGATTACTTGGTTGAGATTTTGGGTAAATTATCACTTCGTGCTTGGGGCATCATTTCTGTTGAATGGCAACACTAATGTTCCCTAATTAAAATAAATATTTTGAGAATTTGATGTTGTGTATGCAATAAAAACATTTTTGTAACTTTTGTATCTAGTGCTCGGAGAAAATATTGGAAGAGGGGTGGAAAGATTGTTAAGAGCCAGAATATCAGAATATATGATGCCTTCATTATAGGACCCAGAAGCTGTGTCCATGAACTCTTGACAATATGGCTGCCTGAACAGGACCTGGGGGAAGGGAAACTGCCCATCTCCTTGCCCATAGACAAAGAACCTCAGTTGGTCAATGCCTACTGTGAGAAAGACTCGATCTCTTCCGGGGAAGAGTTACCACATAGGTTGTCCAATTCCAAGTAGTTAGCTCTAGACACATGTATATATGAATAACCTAGATGGATTCAGTAGACTACATATATAGGTGTACAAATACATATGCACTTATATACACATGTATATACATGCAATAATAATAATAATTAAAGAAGAAATCATAAATTTGGGAAAGGGGACATGAGAAGAATTAGAGGTTGAGAGGGAGGAAAAGAGAGAGAGAGAATGGTGTAGAACCAATACTTATATATGAAGGTTTCAAGAAAAATAAAATTATAAAGGAAATAAACAAAAATACTCCCAATTTTAAAGTGGCATCTAATATATAGCAAGCATTCTATAAATTCTGATTGTCATCATCAAGATCATCTAATGCATTAAGTAAAATTGATAACTCCTCTAGGGTTTCAAAGATTTTTTTTTATTGCAATCTTAAGCAAATTTGAATTCCTTGCCTTCAGTGAATAGAATGTGAAACACAATCCCTAACTATTATTATTCATTGTGCAGTAGTTAAAAATAAATCAGGGAAGGAACAGAGGGCATGAGCTCTTCCCAGGGCTCCTAAATTGGTACCTATTGTCTCTAGCAGCTGTGGTTCCTGTAAGCTCCCAGCAAAATGCACTGGCAATCATGTATTTCATGTAGCTGACAACCTTTCCATTTCTCCAGTGTTGGTCTTCTTTGGGGGGCAATTGCTCAAGTTCCCATTGCCATAACAACAGGCTGCTCTCCTTAAAACAAGATACGCTCTGAGTCAAAGTAGAATTGTTTCCATGGAAACTGCTACATATTTAAGTGCAAGAGCCTGCTTTTTAATCAGTCAAATTGTTCTTTGTCAAGAAATAACCACATAATGTTCTTAATACAGTTTCACATATATTTTTTTAGAGTATGGCCAATGGATAAAATAAGATGAATTTTATAAAAATGCAAACAAAAATTGACTAATTCTTTTTCATTGCTATAATATCTTGTTCATAAGATGAAAACCCCCATAATACATGTATAGGTGGATCATAACACATCTCTAATGTAGATAAAATTCAATACATATTTGACCACATGTAAACAAAATACCATCATTAAAAGTAAAAGTGTCCGTGGCCCAAGTCTGTTTAATACATTCATTTTTATAAAAAGCAATATAGCATGCTGTTAAATGTGATTCCATCTTCACGTTACCTTCTCATGCTTGTTTTTAATGATCTCACAATCAAATAAAATGAAGACACCCACTCTCTCCTGAAGATGAATGCCCATCCTGAGCTACATGATTGCTCCCTGCTACATGTTCCACTTCTAGTTGCTTCTGAGGGGAGAAGAAGAAGAGGCTGATGTTTTGGGAACTCGAATTTGGGTGTGGATCTTATTTCTGTTGTCAGTCTAGGAGGGGTGTTGAGATCTGATTTCAGGGCTGTCTCAGTGGTCAGATTTCTGACTTACCATCATGGATAAGGGCACTTCTCTGTGTTTACACACAATGGTGTTAAATTTTTGCTTTGTGATTTTTCTAGCTACATGACTTTGGGCTTAAATTTATACATACAAAGTAGAGTTAAATTTGCATAAATCACAGATTATTTAGATACAACATATGTAGAAGCCACAATTGTAAGCATTATTTCCTTGGTATAGAATACATATGGTGCTGTTAGTAGAGTACCCTACAGTACAGAGTATGCACATTGCTAACAGTGACTACTATGATTGCTGTTGTCACGATCAGAAATCTGAATTGAATAATAGTAGCACCAGGTAACTTGTACCCAAACACAGATAACTCTGCAATATTTGTCATTTGAAAATATTATTCTAAAATATATATAAAAATGTTATTGAGTGTATGACATTGACTAACATTAATAAAAAATCTTGCTAGTGCTGTGAGATGAGAGTTAATTTAAATACTTGATGGAATTTAAAGTTGTGTTCAAAATCACTCATGATTTTGAAAATACAAGAGAATACTTGGCTTTTTGCCTTTCTCTCTTAGTTTCCATGGTGCCCAGCAGTTCACATAACTTTCTATGTCATATTTTCTAGGACAATCCTAAATTCAAATGCTATTTCATTGTTCCCACATATAAACTTTAGCAGTTAGATACTGCATCCTGGTTTTTGTGTAAAAATAATTGTTATTATGAATGAGTGAGTGATTCATATTGTCTCCAAACATGGAATACTCTGGATCCTCTAGTGAAGGTTCTAGGCCCTGTGCTGCTAATGGCATCCGTTCTGTGCCCCTGTGATATCCCAAAACACACTGACACAGCCTCACAATACCCATCTACCTGAGAGGATCCTGAGACGAATAGCAGGAAGCTCTGTACAGTTCAGTACAGAGTACGCACATTGCTAACAGTGACTACTATGATTGCTGTTTTCATGATCGGAAATCTGAATTGAGTAACAGTAGCTCCAGGTAACTGGTACCCGAACACAGATAAATACGTTTTCATGAAAAGCCAAAAAGATCAGTTTGTCTACAACTCTGATAATCAGCTGTCCACTCTTTCCAGAATTTAATCTGGCATTGACAATCACTTCAGTTGTGCTATAAGATAGCAGAAAGGAGAGCCACTGGTCTAGGTGTTCAATATCCTAAAAGGATTCAGAGCTGCCAGTCCTCTGGTTCAAGGCTTTTCTTTCTCAGTGTTGAAAAGAGACATTCTAGAACTGGCTGCATCCCTATCATCATTCCCCTGGTCTCCTGAGTTTTTAGTTCAGAATTTTCAGCTTTACACCCATCTCCTAGCTCTTTTGATCATGAAAAATTATTTGAGATTTTGCAGAGATAAATCTAGAGGTCAAATATTTCTAAGAGGTTTGCAAGGGGATAAGACCAAAATCAGACAAGACAAAGGCTCTTGAAATTCAAGTGCAGAGAAGGATTTGGACAGGAAGTCAAACAGAAGGGCCTAGCCTAGTCTACTAGTCGACTAGTAGCCTAGTCTACTAGTTTGCTACTGAAATGAAAATCACCATACACACAATTTATGCACAATTTTTGTACATAATTTATACACAAAAGGTTTATTGCTCACAATTCTAGAAAGTGGGAGCTCCAAAAATGTGACACTAGCAGGCCTGGGGTCCAGTGAAGACCTATTTCTTGTAGATAATATTACATACAATACCCAATAGCTGCAATGAAGTAATCTAAGCTAGCTCCCTTCATAAGGCATAGCCCTTATCCCCTAAGTGCTTCTCCAGAGGACTCATCTCTTAGTTCAATGGGGCTTACCTTTCACTATAATATTTGGAGGGCACATATGCAAATGTTTTAAATATTTTGACATGGCAGGAAAGTTATGGTCCTTGGCTAAGTATGAGCTAGAACAGACTGGACTCAGAGAGTATCTAGAATGAGCATCCCAGGAAATAAAATCAACCCTGTTATATGAGTTTCCTAGGATTCCCAGAACAAATTGCCAAACCACAAAAGCTTAAAACAATGGAAACTTATCACTGCATGATTCAGGAAGCTGAAAATAAGAGTGTAGGCAGGGTAATCTCTTTCTAAATGTTTTGTGGGTGGACCCCCTACCAGCCTCTTGAGAGCTTCTGGGCTGAGCAGGCTTTGGTTGTTTGAAGCTTAGAGTAACTGTGCTCTAGGCTCTCTTTCTGTCTTATGGCTTCATCCTGTGTCTTAGTCTCTGTGCCTCTTATCCCAGTGCTTAGAACAATAGCTTTATTGGATGAAGGCTTCAGAAATCTTGCATGACATAATTTTTAACTCCTTACATCTGTAGAAATGATATTTCCAAATATAGTCACATCCTGAGCATTCAGACATTATGAATTCCCAGAAGTAGGAGAGCAGATCAGTACACTGCATTTAATTTACCTTATCTTCCTACCTTATGCTTAATGTAGCAGAACATTCTGAAGTCCTGGAAACATGCACACACAACAAATGAAGGTCAAGGATTACATCAGATCTGGGAATAGTGGCATACATCTATAATCTCACCGTCAAGAAGGCTGAGACAAGAGGATTGTAGGGTAGACTACATAATACAGTGAGACTTTGTCTCAAACAAACAAATAAACAAAAAAAGCCAAACAAAGCGGGAAACAAAACACAATGGCATCGTAGAATGACTTGGAGGTTCATTTTTAATCCTAACTATGAAAATCTAAAACAATGATTTAACATGGTTGATAGACTAAAGGATAGCAATAATCAAATGATTGTTATTGTCACAGGCTTGACTACACTCCATGAAACATGACACAATGAAGGGTCCTTAGGCTTGGATGGAATAGAGCAGAAACTTGATTTAGAATCCAGTTTGGCAATTGTCTCTTTAAGAATTATACATAGGTAAATAGTTGTTAACTTTGACTCATTTAATTATCATATGTGTCATATGAAGTAGCATTTTCAAAAGGCACCTAGTCCATCAAACCCATCATAGTCTGTCCCCTTCCTTCTTTGAGTCACTTACTGAAGAATCTGTGGGCTCCAGAATAGTTTCTCCCTTTAGAAAACACAGGTTCATATCTATTCAGCCCAAGCCAGTCATCAAAAAACTTGCTTTTTCCATGAGTGTAATAAGACCCAGGTCCTGTTTTTTCTGTTTTTGACTCTCTCTCTCTCTCTCTCTCCCTCTCTCCCTCTCTCTCTCTTTCTCTCTCTC
>NW_022196898.1:29287971-29289239 GCF_008632895.1 Mastomys coucha
CCCTCTCTCTCTCTCTCTCTCTCCTAGAATACACACTCATTAGAACAGAAGAAAAAACAAATCAGAAAGTCTAGGTTTAACATGGCTTCAACTAAAACCTTCTACGACAGCCAGCATATGCTATACTACAGTAATCATATGGAAGACCTCTGCCTTCCATAATATAGAGAGACTGGTGACCAGTTTAAGCAGGTAGTCTCTTTATATCTGCTTGGATGCTCAGAGGTACAACAGATCATCTGCTCTGAGCCGCAAGATTTATCTGCTTTAAGCCCCAGCTTCTCCTCATCTCTCTTGTGTCCTATTCCTCAGCATGTTCAAGAAGCCCTGGATCTGTTTTGAACAGAACTTCTCTGCCACTGACAAGCTAGGGAGTGGGCAGCTGGAGCAGGCCATGTAAATAAATCTGGTAAGCAGTGCTTAAAATTAGAGAGTGGCAACTGTGACTTTTTCTTTTTTATGGCTTCCCCTGGGCATTAATTAAATGCAGCATTTTCAAACATTTTTCTATTGCAGAGTTATTTCCTCCTATGTATTAAAATATTCAGGCTATGAATGCAATAGCCAGGAATATTAAATTCTAACGACTGTTTCTGAAATAGCAGGGATTTGCTCATATCTAGCCTGTAATAGACACGGGTAAAATTAAAATATTTTCCCATTAACATGCAGATGAGTGAAGTCTGAGATTGCTTTGTTTGTGACAGAGGCTCTTTTTTCCCCTAATGGAGAGTTAAAATTAGGGCATGCTGCTAATACCTTTGGAAGATGTCTTTTTCTCTTCCAGTCTACTACCTGCCTATCTATCATCTCTCTGTGAATCTATCACTTGTTACCTCTCACTCCCCTCTCCTTTCCCCTCCCCTCCATCTGCCCTCCTCCTTCCTTTCTTCCTTCCTCACTCCCCTCATTCCTCCTGCCTTCCCCCTTCTCCATTCTTCTTGTATGTAAGCATTACTTTATAATTTTGTAATTTATCTTCCTAGTATGTATGAAAATAGTAGCAAAATCTAAAAACAATCTAAGTTAAATTCATATTCAATGCAAAAAAACCCTTCATTTGTTACTCTAATATTTTCTTCATAAAAGACATTGTTATAGGTAATGTTATTTAGTTATCTCTGTGTATGGAAAGTAAAGCCAGTTTTAAGCATGTTGTTCAATATTTATCCTGCAAATATATTTTATGCAAACAAATTTTATGTTTTAAAGCTAACATCTCCATAAATATAATTTTGAAGTTTTTATTTATTCTTTTTTTTTTTTTT